>NC_040878.1:91691050-91825637 GCF_003676215.2 Rhopalosiphum maidis | reverse complement strand
AATTTGCTCATTTGGTTAACCAATTTGCTCATTTGGTTAACCAAGATTGCTCATTTGGTTAACCAATTTGCTCATTTGGTTACCAATTTGCTCATTTGGTAAACCAAGATTGCTCATTTGGTTAACCAGTTTGCTCATTTGGTTAAAAAAAGTAGTTAATCAAATTGCTCATTTGGTTAACCAATTTGCTCATTTGGTTAACCAAGATTGCTCATTTGGTTAACCAATTTGCTCATTTGGTTAACCAGTTTGCTCATTTGGTTAAAAAAGTAGTTAATCAAATTGCTCATTTGGTTAACCAATTTGCTCATTTGGTTAACCAGTTTGCTCATTTGGTTAAAAAAAAGTAGTTAAATCAAAATTGCTCATTTGGTTAACCAAGATTGCTCATTGGTTAACCAATTTGCTCATTTGGTTAACCAGTTTGCTCATTTGGTTAAAAAAAGTAGATAAATCAAAAATTGCTCATTTGGTTAACCAATTGCTCATTTGGTTAAAAAAGATTTGCTCATTGGTTAACCAATTGCTCATTTGGTTAACCAGTTGCTCATTTGGTTAAAAAAAAGTAGTTAAATCAAAATTGCTCATTTGGTTAACCAATTTGCTCATTTGGTTAACCAAGATTGCTCATTTGGTTAACCAATTTGCTCATTTGGTTAACCATATTGCTCATTTGGTTAAAAAAAGTAGTTAAATCAAAATTGCTCATTTGGTTAACCAATTTGCTCATTTGGTTAACCAAGATTGCTCATTTGGTTAACCAATTTGCTCATTTGGTTAACCAAGATTGCTCATTTGGTTAACCAATTGCTCATTTGGTTAACCAATTTGCTCATTTGGTTAACCAAGATTGCTCATTTGGTTAACCAGTTTGCTCATTTGGTTAAAAAAGTAGTTAAATCAAAATTGCTCATTTGGTTAACCAATTTGCTCATTTGGTTAACCAAGATTGCTCATTTGGTTAACCAATTGCTCATTTGGTTAACCAATTGCTCATTTGGTTAACCAATTGCTCATTTGGTTAACCAAGATTGCTCATTGGTTAACCAATTTGCTCATTTGGTTAACCATATTGCTCATTTGGTTAAAAAAAGTAGTTAAATCAAATTGCTCATTTGGTTAACCAATTTGCTCATTTGGTTAACCAAGATTGCTCATTTGGTTAACCAATTTGCTCATTTGGTTAACAATTTGCTCATTTGGTTAACCAAGATTGCTCATTTGGTTAACCAATTTGCTCATTTGGTTAACCAGATTGCTCATTTGGTTAACCAATTTGCTCATTGGTAACAAATTTGCTCATTTGGTTAACCAAGATTGCTCATTTGGTTAACCAATTTGCTCATTTGGTTAACCATATTGCTCATTTGGTTAAAAAAAAGTAGTTAAATCAAAATTGCTCATTTGGTTAACCAATTTGCTCATTTGGTTAACCAAGATTGCTCATTTGGTTAACCAAATTGCTCATTTGGTTAACCAATTTGCTCATTTGGTTAACCAATTTGCTCATTGGTTAACCAATTGCTCATTTGGTTAACCAATTGCTCATTTGGTTAACCAAGATTGCTCATTTGGTTAACCAGTTTGCTCATTTGGTTAAAAAAAAGTAGTTAAATCAAAATTGCTCATTTGGTTAACCAAGATTGCTCATTTGGTTAACCAATTTGCTCATTTGGTTAACCAATTTGCTCATTTGGTTAACCAAGATTGCTCATTTGGTTAACCAATTTGCTCATTTGGTTAACCAGTTTGCTCATTTGGTTAAAAAAAGTAGATAAATCAAAATTGCTCATTTGGTTAACCAATTTGCTCATTTGGTTAACCAATTTTGCTCATTTGGTTAACCAATTTGCTCATTTGGTTAACCAATTTGCTCATTTGGTTAACCAATTTGCTCATTTGGTTAACCAAGATTGCTCATTTGGTTAACCAATTTGCTCATTTGGTTAACCAAGATTGCTCATTTGGTTAACCAATTTGCTCATTTGGTTAACCAAGATTGCTCATTTGGTTAACCAATTTGCTCATTTGGTTAACCAATTTGCTCATTTGGTTAACCAAGATTGCTCATTTGGTTAACCAATTTGCTCATTTGGTTAACCAATTTGCTCATTTGGTTACCCAATTGCTCATTTGGTTAACCAATTTGCTCATTTGGTTAACCAATTTGCTCATTTGGTTAACCAAGATTGCTCATTTGGTTAACCAATTTGCTCATTTGGTTAACCAATTTGCTCATTTGGTTAACCAATTTGCTCATTTGGTTAACCATTTGCTCATTTGGTTAACCAAGATTGCTCATTTGGTTAACCAGTTTGCTCATTTGGTTAAAAAATGTAGTTAAATCAAAATTGCTCATTTGGTTAACCAATTTGCTCATTTGGTTAACCAAGATTGCTCATTTGGTTAACCAATTTGCTCATTTGGTTAACCAATTTGCTCATTTGGTTAACCAATTTGCTCATTTGGTAAACCATTTGCTCATTTGGTTAACCAATTTGCTCATTTGGTTAACCAATTTGCTCATTTGGTTAACCAAGATTGCTCATTTGGTTAACCAATTTGCTCATTTGGTTAACCAATTTGCTCATTTGGTTAACCAAGATTGCTCATTTGGTTAACCAATTTGCTCATTTGGTTAACCAGTTTGCTCATTTGGTTAAAAAAAGTAGTTAAATCAAAATTGCTCATTTGGTTAACCAATTTGCTCATTTGGTTAACCAGTTTGCTCATTTGGTTAAAAAAAGTAGATAAATCAAAATTGCTCATTTGGTTAACCAATTTGCTCATTTGGTTAACCAAGATTGCTCATTTGGTTAACCAATTTGCTCATTTGGTTAACCAATTTGCTCATTTGGTTAACCAAGATTGCTCATTTGGTTAACCAGTTTGCTCATTTGGTTAAAAAAAGTAGTTAAATCAAAATTGCTCATTTGGTTAACCAATTTGCTCATTTGGTTAACCAAGATTGCTCATTTGGTTAACCAATTTGCTCATTTGGTTAACCAATTTGCTCATTTGGTTAAAAAAAGTAGTTAAATCAAAATTGCTCATTTGGTTAACCAATTTGCTCATTTGGTTAACCAGTTTGCTCATTTGGTTAAAAAAAGTAGTTAAATCAAAATTGCTCATTTGGTTAACCAATTTGCTCATTTGGTTAACCAATTGCTCATTTGGTTAACCAATTTGCTCATTTGGTTAACCAGTTTGCTCATTTGGTTAAAAAAAGTAGTTAAATCAAAATTGCTCATTTGGTTAACCAATTTGCTCATTTGGTTAACCAAGATTGCTCATTTGGTTAACCAATTTGCTCATTTGGTTAACCAATTTGCTCATTTGGTTAACCAATTTGCTCATTTGGTTAACCAATTTGCTCATTTGGTTAACCAGTTTGCTCATTTGGTTAAAAAAGTAGTTAAATCAAATTGCTCATTTGGTTAACCAATTTGCTCATTTGGTTAACCAAGATTGCTCATTTGGTTAACCAATTTGCTCATTTGGTTAACCAGTTTGCTCATTTGGTTAAAAAAAGTAGTTAAATCAAAATTGCTCATTTGGTTAACCAATTTGCTCATTTGGTTAACCAATTTGCTCATTTGGTTAACCAATTTGCTCATTTGGTTAACCAATATTGCTCATTTGGTTAACCAATTTGCTCATTTGGTTAACCAAGATTGCTCATTTGGTTAACCAATTTGCTCATTTGGTTAACCAAGATTGCTCATTTGGTTAACCAATTTGCTCATTTGGTTAACCAATTTGCTCATTTGGTTAACCAAGATTGCTCATTTGGTTAACCAATTTGCTCATTTGGTTAACCAATTTGCTCATTTGGTTAACCAATTTGCTCATTTGGTTAACCAATTTGCTCATTTGGTTAACCAATTTGCTCATTTGGTTAACCAAGATTGCTCATTTGGTTAACCAATTTGCTCATTTGGTTAACCAATTTGCTCATTTGGTTAACCAATTTGCTCATTTGGTTAACCAATTTGCTCATTTGGTTAACCAAGATTGCTCATTTGGTTAACCATTTGCTCATTTGGTTAAAAAATGTAGTTAAATCAAAATTGCTCATTTGGTTAACCATTTGCTCATTTGGTTAACCAAGATTGCTCATTTGGTTAACCAATTTGCTCATTTGGTTAACCAATTTGCTCATTTGGTTAACCAATTTGCTCATTTGGTTAACCAATTTGCTCATTTGGTTAACCAAGATTGCTCATTTGGTTAACCAATTTGCTCATTTGGTTAACCAAGATTGCTCATTTGGTTAACCAATTTGCTCATTTGGTTAACCAATTTGCTCATTTGGTTAACCAAGATTGCTCATTTGGTTAACCAATTTGCTCATTTGGTTAACCAGTTTGCTCATTTGGTTAAAAAAAGTAGTTAAATCAAAATTGCTCATTTGGTTAACCAATTTGCTCATTTGGTTAACCAGTTGCTCATTTGGTTAAAAAAGTAGTTAAATCAAATTGCTCATTTGGTTAACCAATTGCTCATTTGGTTAACCAATTTGCTCATTTGGTTAACCAGTTTGCTCATTTGGTTAAAAAAAAGTAGTTAAATCAAAATTGCTCATTTGGTTAACCAATTTGCTCATTTGGTTAACCAAGATTGCTCATTTGGTTAACCAATTTGCTCATTTGGTTAACCAAGATTGCTCATTTGGTTAACCTATTTGCTCATTTGGTTAACCAATTTGCTCATTTGGTTAACCAAGATTGCTCATTTGGTTAACCAAGATTGCTCATTTGGTTAACCAGTTTGCTCATTTGGTTAAAAAAAGTAGTTAAATCAAAATTGCTCATTTGGTTAACCAATTGCTCATTTGGTTAACCAATTTGCTCATTTGGTTAACCAATTTGCTCATTTGGTTAACCAAGATTGCTCATTTGGTTAACCAATTTGCTCATTTGGTTAACCAGTTTGCTCATTTGGTTAAAAAAAGTAGTAAATCAAAATTGCTCATTTGGTTAACCAATTTGCTCATTTGGTTAACCAATTTGCTCATTTGGTTAACCAATTTGCTCATTTGGTTAACCAATTTGCTCATTTGGTTAACCAATTTGCTCATTTGGTTAACCAAGATTGCTCATTTGGTTAACCAATTTGCTCATTTGGTTAACCAATTTGCTCATTTGGTTAACCAATTTGCTCATTTGGTTAACCAAGATTGCTCATTTGGTTAACCAATTTGCTCATTTGGTTAACCAATTTGCTCATTTGGTTAACCAGATTGCTCATTTGGTTAAACCAATTTGCTCATTTGGTTAACCAATTTGCTCATTTGGTTAACCAATTTGCTCATTTGGTTAACCAATTTGCTCATTTGGTTAACCAATTTGCTCATTTGGTTAACCAAGATTGCTCATTTGGTTAACCAATTTGCTCATTTGGTTAACCAATTTGCTCATTTGGTTAACCAATTTGCTCATTTGGTTAACCAATTTGCTCATTTGGTTAACCAATTTGCTCATTTGGTTAACCAGTTTGCTCATTTGGTTAAAAAATGTAGTTAAATCAAAATTGCTCATTTGGTTAACCAATTTGCTCATTTGGTTAACCAAGATTGCTCATTTGGTTAACCAATTTGCTCATTTGGTTAACCAATTTGCTCATTTGGTTAACCAATTTGCTCATTTGGTTAACCAATTTGCTCATTTGGTTAACCAAGATTGCTCATTTGGTTAACCAATTTGCTCATTTGGTTAACCAATTGCTCATTTGGTTAACCAATTTGCTCATTTGGTTAACAATTTGCTCATTTGGTTAACCAGATTGCTCATTTGGTTAACCAATTTGCTCATTTGGTTAACCAGTTTGCTCATTTGGTTAAAAAAATAGTTAATCAAAAATTGCTCATTTGGTTAACCAATTTGCTCATTTGGTTAACCAGTTTGCTCATTTGGTTAAAAAAGTAGATAAATCAAAATTGCTCATTTGGTTAACCAATTTGCTCATTTGGTTAACCAAGATTGCTCATTTGGTTAACCAATTTGCTCATTTGGTTACCCTATTTGCTCATTTGGTTAACCAAGATTGCTCATTTGGTTAACCAGTTTGCTCATTTGGTTAAAAAAAGTAGTTAAATCAAAATTGCTCATTTGGTTAACCAATTTGCTCATTTGGTTAACCAAGATTGCTCATTTGGTTAACCAATTTGCTCATTTGGTTAACCTTTGCTCATTTGGTTAAAAAAGTAGTTAAATCAAAATTGCTCATTTGGTTAACCAATTTGCTCATTTGGTTAACCAGTTTGCTCATTTGGTTAAAAAAAGTAGTTAATCAAAATTGCTCATTTGGTTAACCAAGATTGCTCATTTGGTTAACCAATTTGCTCATTTGGTTAACCAATTTGCTCATTTGGTTAACCAGTTGCTCATTTGGTTAAAAAAAGTAGATAAATCAAAATTGCTCATTTGGTTAACCAATTTGCTCATTTGGTTAACCAAGATTGCTCATTTGGTTAACCAATTTGCTCATTTGGTTAACCAATTTGCTCATTTGGTTAACCAATTTGCTCATTTGGTTAACCAATTTGCTCATTTGGTTAACCAATTTGCTCATTTGGTTAACCATTTGCTCATTTGGTTAACCAGTTTGCTCATTTGGTTAAAAAAGTAGTTAAATCAAAATTGCTCATTTGGTTAACCAATTTGCTCATTTGGTTAACCAAATTGCTCATTTGGTTAACCAATTTGCTCATTTGGTTAACCAGTTTGCTCATTTGGTTAAAAAAAGTAGTTAATCAAAAATTGCTCATTTGGTTAACCAATTTGCTCATTTGGTTAACCAATTGCTCATTTGGTTAACCAATTTGCTCATTTGGTTAACCAAGATTGCTCATTTGGTTAACCAATTTGCTCATTTGGTTAACCAATTGCTCATTTGGTTAACCAATTTGCTCATTTGGTTAACCAAGATTGCTCATTTGGTTAACCAATTTGCTCATTTGGTTAACCAATTTGCTCATTTGGTTAACAAATTGCTCATTTGGTTAACCAATTTGCTCATTTGGTTAACCAATTTGCTCATTTGGTTAACCAATTTTGCTCATTTGGTTAACCAAATTTGCTCATTTGGTTAACCAATTTGCTCATTTGGTTAACCAGATTGCTCATTTGGTTAACCATTTGCTCATTTGGTTAACCAATTTGCTCATTTGGTTAACCAATTTGCTCATTTGGTTAACCAATTTGCTCATTTGGTTAACCAAGATTGCTCATTTGGTTAACCAGTTTGCTCATTTGGTTAAAATGTATTTAAATCAAATTTGCTCATTTGGTTAACCAATTTGCTCATTTGGTTAACCAAGATTGCTCATTTGGTTAACCAATTTGCTCATTTGGTTAACCAATTTGCTCATTTGGTTAACCAATTTGCTCATTTGTTAACCAATTTGCTCATTTGGTTAACCAAGATTGCTCATTTGGTTAACCAATTTGCTCATTTGGTTAACCAAGATTGCTCATTTGGTTAACCAATTTGCTCATTTGGTTAACCAATTTGCTCATTTGGTTAACCAAGATTGCTCATTTGGTTAACCAATTTGCTCATTTGGTTAACCAGTTTGCTCATTTGGTTAAAAAAGTAGTTAAATCAAATTGCTCATTTGGTTAACCAATTTGCTCATTTGGTTAACCAGTTTGCTCATTTGGTTAAAAAAGTAGTTAAATCAAAATTGCTCATTTGGTTAACCAATTTGCTCATTTGGTTAACCAATTTGCTCATTTGGTTAACCAGTTTGCTCATTTGGTTAAAAAAAGTAGATAAATCAAAATTGCTCATTTGGTTAACCAATTTGCTCATTTGGTTAACCAAGATTGCTCATTTGGTTAACCAATTTGCTCATTTGGTTAACCAATTTGCTCATTTGGTTAACCAATTTGCTCATTTGGTTAACCAATTTGCTCATTTGGTTAACCATATTGCTCATTTGGTTAAAAAAAGTAGTTAAATCAAATTGCTCATTTGGTTAACCATTTGCTCATTTGGTTAACCAAGATTGCTCATTTGGTTAACCAATTTGCTCATTTGGTTAACCAATTTGCTCATTTGGTTAACCAAGATTGCTCATTTGGTTAACCAATTTGCTCATTTGGTTAACCAAGATTGCTCATTTGGTTAACCAATTTGCTCATTTGGTTAACCAAGATTGCTCATTTGGTTAACCAATTTGCTCATTTGGTTAACCATTTGCTCATTTGGTTAAAAAAAGTAGTTAATTCAAATTGCTCATTTGGTTAACCAATTTGCTCATTTGGTTAACCAAGATGCTCATTTGGTTAACCAATTTGCTCATTTGGTTAACCAATTGCTCATTTGGTTAACCAATTTGCTCATTTGGTTAACCAATTTGCTCATTTGGTTAACCAATTTGCTCATTTGGTTAACCAGTTTGCTCATTTGGTTAAAAAAGTAGTTAAATCAAAATTGCTCATTTGGTTAACCAATTTGCTCATTTGGTTAACCATTTTGCTCATTTGGTTAAAAAAGTAGATAAATCAAAATTGCTCATTTGGTTAACCAATTTGCTCATTTGGTTAACCAAGATTGCTCATTTGGTTAACCAATTTGCTCATTTGGTTAACCATATTGCTCATTTGGTTAAAAAAAGTAGTTAAAATCAAAATTGCTCATTTGGTTAACCAATTTGCTCATTTGGTTAACCAGATTGCTCATTTGGTTAACCAATTTGCTCATTTGGTTAACCAATTTGCTCATTTGGTTAACCAATTTGCTCATTTGGTTAACCAATTTGCTCATTTGGTTAACCAAGATTGCTCATTTGGTTAACCAATTTGCTCATTTGGTTAACCAATTTGCTCATTTGGTTAACCAAGATTGCTCATTTGGTTAACCAATTTGCTCATTTGGTTAACCAATTTGCTCATTTGGTTAACCAATTTGCTCATTTGGTTAACCAATTTGCTCATTTGGTTAACCAGTTTGCTCATTTGGTTAAAAAAAGTAGTTAAATCAAAATTGCTCATTTGGTTAACCAATTTGCTCATTTGGTTAACCAAGAATGCTCATTTGGTTACCAATTTGCTCATTTGGTTAACCAGTTTGCTCATTTGGTTAAAAAAGTATTTAAATCAAATTGCTCATTTGGTTAACCAATTTGCTCATTTGGTTAACCAATTTGCTCATTTGGTTAACCATTTGCTCATTTGGTTAACCAAGATTGCTCATTTGGTTAACCAATTTGCTCATTTGGTTAACCAAGATTGCTCATTTGGTTAACCAATTTGCTCATTTGGTTAACCAAATTGCTCATTTGGTTAACCAATTTGCTCATTTGGTTAACCAATTTGCTCATTTGGTTAACCAAATTGCTCATTTGGTTAACCAATTTGCTCATTTGGTTAACCAATTTGCTCATTTGGTTAACCAATTTGCTCATTTGGTTAACCAATTTGCTCATTTGGTTAACCAATTTGCTCATTTGGTTAACCAAGATTGCTCATTTGGTTAACCAATTTGCTCATTTGGTTAACCAATTTGCTCATTTGGTTAACCAATTTGCTCATTTGGTTAACCAATTTGCTCATTTGGTTAACCAAGATTGCTCATTTGGTTAACCAGTTTGCTCATTTGGTTAAAAAATGTAGTTAAATCAAAATTGCTCATTGGTTAACCAATTTGCTCATTTGGTTAACCAAGATTGCTCATTTGGTTAACCAATTTGCTCATTTGGTTAACCAATTTGCTCATTTGGTTAACCAATTTGCTCATTTGGTTAACCAATTTGCTCATTTGGTTAACCAATTTGCTCATTTGGTTAACCAATTTGCTCATTTGGTTAACCAAGATTGCTCATTTGGTTAACCAATTTGCTCATTTGGTTAACCAATTTGCTCATTTGGTTAACCAAGATTGCTCATTTGGTTAACCAATTTGCTCATTTGGTTAACCAGTTTGCTCATTTGGTTAAAAAAAGTAGTTAAATCAAAATTGCTCATTTGGTTAACCAATTTGCTCATTTGGTTAACCATATTGCTCATTTGGTTAAAAAAAGTAGATAAATCAAAATTGCTCATTTGGTTAACCAATTTGCTCATTTGGTTAACCAAGATTGCTCATTTGGTTAACCAATTTGCTCATTTGGTTAACCAATTTGCTCATTTGGTTAACCAAGATTGCTCATTTGGTTAACCAGTTTGCTCATTTGGTTAAAAAAAGTAGTTAAATCAAAATTGCTCATTTGGTTAACCAATTTGCTCATTTGGTTAACCAAGATTGCTCATTTGGTTAACCAATTTGCTCATTTGGTTAACCAGTTTGCTCATTTGGTTAAAAAAAGTTTAAATCAAAATTGCTCATTTGGTTAACCAATTTGCTCATTTGGTTAACCAGTTTGCTCATTTGGTTAAAAAAGTAGTTAAATCAAAATTGCTCATTTGGTTAACCAAGATTGCTCATTTGGTTAACCAATTTGCTCATTTGGTTAACCAATTTGCTCATTTGGTTAACCATTTGCTCATTTGGTTAAAAAAAGTAGTTAAATCAAAATTGCTCATTTGGTTAACCAATTTGCTCATTTGGTTAACCAAGATTGCTCATTTGGTTAACCAATTTGCTCATTTGGTTAACCAAAATTGCTCATTTGGTTAACCAATTTGCTCATTTGGTTAACCAATTTGCTCATTTGGTTAACCAAGATTGCTCATTTGGTTAACCAATTTGCTCATTTGGTTAACCAATTTGCTCATTTGGTTAACCAAGATTGCTCATTTGGTTAACCAATTTGCTCATTTGGTTAACCAATTTGCTCATTTGGTTAACCAAGATTTGCTCATTTGGTTAACCAATTTGCTCATTTGGTTAACCAATTTGCTCATTTGGTTAACCAGTTTGCTCATTTGGTTAAAAAAAGTAGATAAATCAAAATTGCTCATTTGGTTAACCAATTTGCTCATTTGGTTAACCAAGATTGCTCATTTGGTTAACCAATTTGCTCATTTGGTTAACCATATTGCTCATTTGGTTAAAAAAAGTAGTTAAATCAAAATTGCTCATTTGGTTAACCAATTTGCTCATTTGGTTAACCAGATTGCTCATTTGGTTAACCAATTTGCTCATTTGGTTAACCAAGATTGCTCATTTGGTTAACCAATTTGCTCATTTGGTTAACCAATTTGCTCATTTGGTTAACCAAGATTGCTCATTTGGTTAACCAATTTGCTCATTTGGTTAACCATATTGCTCATTTGGTTAACCAAGATTGCTCATTTGGTTAACCAATTTGCTCATTTGGTTAACCAATTTGCTCATTTGGTTAACCAAATTGCTCATTTGGTTAACCAGTTTGCTCATTTGGTTAAAAAAAGTAGTTAAATCAAAATTGCTCATTTGGTTAACCAATTTGCTCATTTGGTTAACCAATTTGCTCATTTGGTTAACCAATTTGCTCATTTGGTTAACCAAGATTGCTCATTTGGTTAACCAATTTGCTCATTTGGTTAACCAGTTTGCTCATTTGGTTAAAAAAAGTAGTTAAATCAAATTGCTCATTTGGTTAACCAATTTGCTCATTTGGTTAACCAATTTGCTCATTTGGTTAACCAATTTGCTCATTTGGTTAAAAAAAGTAGTTAAATCAAATTGCTCATTTGGTTAACCAATTTGCTCATTTGGTTAACCAGTTTGCTCATTTGGTAAAAAAAGTAGATAATCAAATTGCTCATTTGGTTAACCAATTTGCTCATTTGGTTAACCAAGATTGCTCATTTGGTTAACCAATTTGCTCATTTGGTTAACCAATTTGCTCATTTGGTTAACCAAGATGCTCATTTGGTTAACCAGTTTGCTCATTTGGTTAAAAAAAGTAGTTAAATCAAAATTGCTCATTTGGTTAACCAATTTGCTCATTTGGTTAACCAAGATTGCTCATTTGGTTAACCAATTTGCTCATTTGGTTAACCATATTGCTCATTTGGTTAAAAAAAGTAGTTAAATCAAAATTGCTCATTTGGTTAACCAATTTGCTCATTTGGTTAACCAAGATTGCTCATTTGGTTAACCAATTTGCTCATTTGGTTAACCATTTGCTCATTTGGTTAAAAAAAGTAGTTAAATCAAAATTGCTCATTTGGTTAACCAATTTGCTCATTTGGTTAACCAAGATTGCTCATTTGGTTAACCAATTTGCTCATTTGGTTAACCAATTTGCTCATTTGGTTAACCAATTTGCTCATTTGGTTAACCAATTTGCTCATTTGGTTAACCATTTGCTCATTTGGTTAAAAAAAGTATTAAAATCAAAATTGCTCATTTGGTTAACCAATTTGCTCATTTGGTTAACCAAGATTGCTCATTTGGTTAACCAATTTGCTCATTTGGTTAACCATTTGCTCATTTGGTTAAAAAAGTAGTTAAATCAAAATTGCTCATTTGGTTAACCAATTTGCTCATTTGGTTAACCAAGATTGCTCATTTGGTTAACCAATTTGCTCATTTGGTTAACCAATTTGCTCATTTGGTTAAAAAAAGTGTTAACAAATTGCTCATTTGGTTAACCAATTTGCTCATTTGGTTAACCAGTTTGCTCATTTGGTTAAAAAAGTAGTTAAATCAAAATTGCTCATTTGGTTAACCAATTTGCTCATTTGGTTAACAAGATTGCTCATTTGGTTAACCATTTGCTCATTTGGTTAACCAAGATTGCTCATTTGGTTAACCAATTGCTCATTTGGTTAACCAATTTGCTCATTTGGTTAACCAAGATTGCTCATTTGGTTAACCAATTGCTCATTTGGTTAACCATTTGCTCATTTGGTTAAAAAAGTAGATAAATCAAAATTGCTCATTTGGTTAACCAATTTGCTCATTTGGTTAACCAAGATTGCTCATTTGGTTAACCAATTTGCTCATTTGGTTAACCAATTGCTCATTTGGTTAACCAATTTGCTCATTTGGTTAACCAATTTGCTCATTTGGTTAACCAAGATTGCTCATTTGGTTAACCAGTTTGCTCATTTGGTTAAAAAAAGTAGTTAATCAAAATTGCTCATTTGGTTAACCAATTTGCTCATTTGGTTAACCAAGATTGCTCATTTGGTTAACCAATTTGCTCATTTGGTTAACCATTTGCTCATTTGGTTAAAAAGTAGTTAAATCAAAATTGCTCATTTGGTTAACCAATTTGCTCATTTGGTTAACCAGTTTGCTCATTTGGTTAAAAAAAGTAGTTAATCAAAATTGCTCATTTGGTTAACCAATTTGCTCATTTGGTTAACCAATTTGCTCATTTGGTTAACCAGTTTGCTCATTTGGTTAAAAAAAGTAGATAAATCAAATTGCTCATTTGGTTAACCAATTTGCTCATTTGGTTAACCAAGATTGCTCATTTGGTTAACCAATTTGCTCATTTGGTTAACCAATTTGCTCATTTGGTTAACCAAGATTGCTCATTTGGTTAACCAATTTGCTCATTTGGTTAACCATATTGCTCATTTGGTTAAAAAAGTAGTTAAATCAAAATTGCTCATTTGGTTAACCAATTTGCTCATTTGGTTAACCAAGATTGCTCATTTGGTTAACCAATTTGCTCATTTGGTTAACCAATTTGCTCATTTGGTTAACCAAGATTGCTCATTTGGTTAACCAATTTGCTCATTTGGTTAACCAAGATTGCTCATTTGGTTAACTAATTTGCTCATTTGGTTAACCAAGATTGCTCATTTGGTTAACCAATTTGCTCATTTGGTTAACCATATTGCTCATTTGGTTAAAAAAAGTAGATAAATCAAAATTGCTCATTTGGTTAACCAATTTGCTCATTTGGTTAACCAAGATTGCTCATTTGGTTAACCAATTTGCTCATTTGGTTAACCAAGATTGCTCATTTGGTTAACCAATTTGCTCATTTGGTTAACCATATTGCTCATTTGGTTAAAAAAGTAGTTAAATCAAAATTGCTCATTTGGTTAACCAATTTGCTCATTTGGTTAACCAAGATTGCTCATTTGGTTAACCAATTTGCTCATTTGGTTAACCAAGATTGCTCATTTGGTTAACCAATTTGCTCATTTGGTTAACCAATTTGCTCATTTGGTTAACCAAGATTGCTCATTTGGTTAACCAATTTGCTCATTTGGTTAACCAATTTGCTCATTTGGTTAACCAAGATTGCTCATTTGGTTAACCAATTTGCTCATTTGGTTAACAATTTGCTCATTTGGTTAACCAATTTGCTCATTTGGTTAACCAATTTGCTCATTTGGTTAACCAATTTGCTCATTTGGTTAACCAAGATTGCTCATTTGGTTAACCAATTTGCTCATTTGGTTAACCAAGATTGCTCATTTGGTTAACCAATTTGCTCATTTGGTTAACCAAATTGCTCATTTGGTTAACCAATTTGCTCATTTGGTTAACCAGTTTGCTCATTTGGTTAAAAAAAGTAGTTAAATCAAAATTGCTCATTTGGTTAACCAATTTGCTCATTTGGTTAACCAAGATTGCTCATTTGGTTAACCAATTTGCTCATTTGGTTAACCAAATTGCTCATTTGGTTAAAAAAAGTAGTTAAAACCAATTTGCTCATTTGGTTAACCAATTTGCTCATTTGGTTAACCAATTTGCTCATTTGGTTAACCAATTGCTCATTTGGTTAACCAATTTGCTCATTTGGTTAACCAATTTGCTCATTTGGTTAACCAATTTGCTCATTTGGTTAACCAATTTGCTCATTTGGTTAACCAATTTGCTCATTTGGTTAACCAATTTGCTCATTTGGTTAACCAATTTGCTCATTTGGTTAACCAATTTGCTCATTTGGTTAACCAATTTGCTCATTTGGTTAAAAAAGTAGTTAAATAAAATTGCTCATTTGGTTAACCAATTTGCTCATTTGGTTAACCAGTTTGCTCATTTGGTTAAAAAAAGTAGATAAATCAAAATTGCTCATTTGGTTAACCAATTTGCTCATTTGGTTAACCAAGATTGCTCATTTGGTTAACCAATTTGCTCATTTGGTTAACCATTGCTCATTTGGTTAAAAAAAGTAGTTAAATCAAAATTGCTCATTTGGTTAACCAATTTGCTCATTTGGTTAACCAAGATTGCTCATTTGGTTAACCAATTTGCTCATTTGGTTAACCAAGATTGCTCATTTGGTTAACCAATTTGCTCATTTGGTTAACCAATTTGCTCATTTGGTTAACCAAGATTGCTCATTTGGTTAACCAATTTGCTCATTTGGTTAACCAATTTGCTCATTTGGTTAACCAAGATTGCTCATTTGGTTAACCAATTTGCTCATTTGGTTAACCAATTTGCTCATTTGGTTAACCAATTTGCTCATTTGGTTAACCAATTTGCTCATTTGGTTAACCAGTTTGCTCATTTGGTTAAAAAAGTAGTTAAATCAAAATTGCTCATTTGGTTAACCAATTTGCTCATTTGGTTAACCAAGATGCTCATTTGGTTAACCAATTTGCTCATTTGGTTAACCAGTTTGCTCATTTGGTTAAAAAAGTAGTTAAATCAAAATTGCTCATTTGGTTAACCAATTTGCTCATTTGGTTAACCATTTGCTCATTTGGTTAACCAATTTGCTCATTTGGTTAACCAATTGCTCATTTGGTTAACCAATTTGCTCATTTGGTTAACCAATTGCTCATTTGGTTAACCAATTTGCTCATTTGGTTAACCAAGATTGCTCATTTGGTTAACCAATTTGCTCATTTGGTTAACCAAGATTGCTCATTTGGTTAACCAATTTGCTCATTTGGTTAACCAATTTGCTCATTTGGTTAACCAATTTGCTCATTTGGTTAACCAATTTGCTCATTTGGTTAACCATTTGCTCATTTGGTTAACCAATTGCTCATTTGGTTAACCAATTTGCTCATTTGGTTAACCAATTTGCTCATTTGGTTAACCAATTTGCTCATTTGGTTAACCAATTTGCTCATTTGGTTAACCAATTTGCTCATTTGGTTAACCAATTGCTCATTTGGTTAACCAATTTGCTCATTTGGTTAACCATTTGCTCATTTGGTTAAAAAAAGTAGTTAAATCAAAATTGCTCATTTGGTTAACCAATTTGCTCATTTGGTTAACCAAGATTGCTCATTTGGTTAACCAATTTGCTCATTTGGTTAACCAATTTGCTCATTTGGTTAACCAAGATTGCTCATTTGGTTAACCAATTTGCTCATTTGGTTAACCATTGCTCATTTGGTTAACCAATTGCTCATTTGGTTAACCAAGATTGCTCATTTGGTTAACCAATTTGCTCATTTGGTTAACCATTTGCTCATTTGGTTAAAAAAAGTAGTTAAATCAAAATTGCTCATTTGGTTAACCAATTTGCTCATTTGGTTAACCAAGATTGCTCATTTGGTTAACCAATTTGCTCATTTGGTTAACCAAGATTGCTCATTTGGTTAACCAATTTGCTCATTTGGTTAACCATTTGCTCATTTGGTTAAAAAAGTAGTTAAATCAAAATTGCTCATTTGGTTAACCAATTTGCTCATTTGGTTAACCAAGATTGCTCATTTGGTTAACCATTTTGCTCATTTGGTTAACCAAGATTGCTCATTTGGTTAACCAATTTGCTCATTTGGTTAACCAATTTGCTCATTTGGTTAACCAAGATTGCTCATTTGGTAAACCAATTTGCTCATTTGGTTAACTAATTTGCTCATTTGGTTAACCAATTGCTCATTTGGTTAACCAATTTGCTCATTTGGTTAAGCAATTTGCTCATTTCGTTAACCAATTTGCTCATTTGGTTAACCAATTTGCTCATTTGGTTAACCAATTTGCTCATTTGGTTAACCAAGATTGCTCATTTGGTTAACCAATTTGCTCATTTGGTTAACCAAGATTGCTCATTTGGTTAACCAATTTGCTCATTTGGTTAACCAAGATTGCTCATTTGGTTAACCAATTTGCTCATTTGGTTAACCATATTGCTCATTTGGTTAAAAAAGTAGTTAAATCAAAATTGCTCATTTGGTTAACCAATTTGCTCATTTGGTTAACCAAGATTGCTCATTTGGTTAACCAATTTGCTCATTAGGTTAACCATATTGCTCATTTGGTTAAAAAAAGTAGTTAAATCAAATTTGCTCATTTGGTTAACCAAGATTGCTCATTTGGTTAACCATTTTGCTCATTTGGTTAACCAAGATTGCTCATTTGGTTAACCAATTTGCTCATTTGGTTAACCAATTTGCTCATTTGGTTAACCAAGATTGCTCATTTGGTTAACCAATTTGCTCATTTGGTTAACCAATTTGCTCATTTGGTTAACCAATTTGCTCATTTGGTTAACCAATTTGCTCATTTGGTTAACCAATTTGCTCATTTGGTTAACCAGTTTGCTCATTTGGTTAAAAAAAGTAGTTAAATCAAAATTTCTCATTTGGTTAACCAATTTGCTCATTTGGTTAACCAGTTTGCTCATTTGTTTAAAAAAGTAGATAAATCAAATTGCTCATTTGGTTAACCAATTTGCTCATTTGGTTAACCAAGATTGCTCATTTGGTTAACCAATTTGCTCATTTGGTTAACCATATTGCTCATTTGGTTAAAAAAGTAGTTAAATCAAATTGCTCATTTGGTTAACCAATTTGCTCATTTGGTTAACCAAGATTGCTCATTTGGTTAACCAATTTGCTCATTTGGTTAACCAAGATTGCTCATTTGGTTAACCAATTTGCTCATTTGGTTAACCAATTTGCTCATTTGGTTAACCAAGATTGCTCATTTGGTTAACCAATTTGCTCATTTGGTTAACCATTTGCTCATTTGGTTAACCAAGATTGCTCATTTGGTTAACCAATTTGCTCATTTGGTTAACCATTTGCTCATTTGGTTAACCAATTTGCTCATTTGGTTAACCAATTTGCTCATTTGGTTAACCAGTTTGCTCATTTGGTTAAAAAAAGTAGTTAAATCAAAATTGCTCATTTGGTTAACCAATTTGCTCATTTGGTTAACCAAGATGCTCATTTGGTTAACCAATTTGCTCATTTGGTTAACCAGTTTGCTCATTTGGTTAAAAAAAGTAGTTAAATCAAAATTGCTCATTTGGTTAACCAATTTGCTCATTTGGTTAACCAATTTGCTCATTTGGTTAACCAATTTGCTCATTTGGTTAACCAAGATTGCTCATTTGGTTAACCAATTTGCTCATTTGGTTAACCAAGATTGCTCATTTGGTTAACCAATTTGCTCATTTGGTTAACCAAGATTGCTCATTTGGTTAACCAATTTGCTCATTTGGTTAACCAAGATTGCTCATTTGGTTAACCAATTTGCTCATTTGGTTAACCAATTTGCTCATTTGGTTAACCAATTTGCTCATTTGGTTAACCAATTTGCTCATTTGGTTAACCAATTTGCTCATTTGGTTAACCAAGATTGCTCATTTGGTTAACCAATTTGCTCATTTGGTTAACCAATTTGCTCATTTGGTTAACCAATTTGCTCATTTGGTTAACCAATTTGCTCATTTGGTTAACCAATTGCTCATTTGGTTAACCAGTTTGCTCATTTGGTTAAAAAAAGTAGTTAAATCAAAATTGCTCATTTGGTTAACCAATTTGCTCATTTGGTTAACCAAGATTGCTCATTTGGTTAACCAATTTGCTCATTTGGTTAACCAATTTGCTCATTTGGTTAACCAATTTGCTCATTTGGTTAACCAATTTGCTCATTTGGTTAACCAAGATTGCTCATTTGGTTAACCAATTTGCTCATTTGGTTAACCAAGATTGCTCATTTGGTTAACCAATTTGCTCATTTGGTTAACCAATTTGCTCATTTGGTTAACCAAGATTGCTCATTTGGTTAACCAATTTGCTCATTTGGTTAACCAGTTTGCTCATTTGGTTAAAAAAGTAGTTAAATCAAATTGCTCATTTGGTTAACCAATTTGCTCATTTGGTTAACCAGTTTGCTCATTTGGTTAAAAAAGTAGATAAATCAAAATTGCTCATTTGGTTAACCAATTTGCTCATTTGGTTAACCAAGATTGCTCATTTGGTTAACCAATTTGCTCATTTGGTTAACCAAATTGCTCATTTGGTTAACCAATTTGCTCATTTGGTTAACCAATTTGCTCATTTGGTTAACCAAGATTGCTCATTTGGTTAACCAATTTGCTCATTTGGTTAACCAATTTGCTCATTTGGTTAACCAAGATTGCTCATTTGGTTAACCAATTTGCTCATTTGGTTAACCAATTTGCTCATTTGGTTAACCAAGATTGCTCATTTGGTTAACCAATTTGCTCATTTGGTTAACCAATTTGCTCATTTGGTTAACCAGTTTGCTCATTTGGTTAAAAAAAGTAGTTAAATCAAAATTGCTCATTTGGTTAACCAATTTGCTCATTTGGTTAACCAAGATTGCTCATTTGGTTAACCAATTTGCTCATTTGGTTAACCATATTGCTCATTTGGTTAAAAAAGTAGTTAAATCAAAATTGCTCATTTGGTTAACCAATTTGCTCATTTGGTTAACCAAGATTGCTCATTTGGTTAACCAATTTGCTCATTTGGTTAACCAATTTGCTCATTTGGTTAACCAAGATTGCTCATTTGGTTAACCAGTTTGCTCATTTGGTTAAAAAAGTAGTTAAATCAAAATTGCTCATTTGGTTAACCAATTTGCTCATTTGGTTAACCAAGATTGCTCATTTGGTTAACCAATTTGCTCATTTGGTTAACCATATTGCTCATTTGGTTAAAAAAAGTAGTTAAATCAAAATTGCTCATTTGGTTAACCAATTTGCTCATTTGGTTAACCAAGATTGCTCATTTAGTTAACCAATTTGCTCATTAGGTTAACCATATTGCTCATTTGGTTAAAAAAAGTAGTTAAATCAAAATTGCTCTTTTGGTTAACCAATTTGCTCATTTGGTTAACCAAGATTGCTCATTTGGTTAACCAATTTGCTCATTTGGTTAACCAATTTGCTCATTTGGTTAACCAAGATTGCTCATTTGGTTAACCAATTTGCTCATTTGGTTAACCAATTTGCTCATTTGGTTAACCAAGATTGCTCATTTGGTTAACCAATTTGCTCATTTGGTTAAGCAATTTGCTCATTTCGTTAACCAATTTGCTCATTTGGTTAACCAATTTGCTCATTTGGTTAACCAGTTTGCTCATTTGGTTAAAAAAAGTAGTTAAATCAAAATTGCTCATTTGGTTAACCAATTTGCTCATTTGGTTAACCAGTTTGCTCATTTGGTTAAAAAAGTAGATAAATCAAAATTGCTCATTTGGTTAACCAATTTGCTCATTTGGTTAACCAAGATTGCTCATTTGGTTAACCAATTTGCTCATTTGGTTACCCAATTTGCTCATTTGGTTAACCAAGATTACTCATTTGGTTAACCAGTTTGCTCATTTGGTTAAAAAAAGTAGTTAAATCAAAATTGCTCATTTGGTTAACCAATTTGCTCATTTGGTTAACCAAGATTGCTCATTTGGTTAACCAATTTGCTCATTTGGTTAACCAGTTTGCTCATTTGGTTAAAAAAAGTAGTTAAATCAAAATTGCTCATTTGGTTAACCAATTTGCTCATTTGGTTAACCAGTTTGCTCATTTGGTTAAAAAAAGTAGTTAAATCAAAATTGCTCATTTGGTTAACCAAGATTGCTCATTTGGTTAACCAATTTGCTCATTTGGTTAACCAGTTTGCTCATTTGGTTAAAAAAAGTAGATAAATCAAAATTGCTCATTTGGTTAACCAATTTGCTCATTTGGTTAACCAATTTGCTCATTTGGTTAACCAATTGCTCATTTGGTTAACCAGTTTGCTCATTTGGTTAAAAAAAGTAGTTAAATCAAAATTGCTCATTTGGTTAACCAAGATTGCTCATTTGGTTAACCAATTTGCTCATTTGGTTAACCAATTGCTCATTTGGTTAACCAATTTGCTCATTTGGTTAACCAATTTGCTCATTTGGTTAACCAAGATTGCTCATTTGGTTAACCAATTTGCTCATTTGGTTAACCAATTTGCTCATTTGGTTAACCAATTTGCTCATTTGGTTAACCAGTTTGCTCATTTGGTTAAAAAAAGTAGTTAAATCAAAATTGCTCATTTGGTTAACCAATTTGCTCATTTGGTTAACCAAGATTGCTCATTTGGTTAACCAATTTGCTCATTTGGTTAACCAGTTTGCTCATTTGGTTAAAAAAGTAGTTAAATCAAAATTGCTCATTTGGTTAACCAATTTGCTCATTTGGTTAACCAAGATTGCTCATTTGGTTAACCAATTTGCTCATTTGGTTAACCATTTGCTCATTTGGTTAAAAAAAGTAGTTAAATCAAAATTGCTCATTTGGTTAACCAATTTGCTCATTTGGTTAACCAAGATTGCTCATTTGGTTAACCAATTTGCTCATTTGGTTAACCAATTTGCTCATTTGGTTAACCAAGATTGCTCATTTGGTTAACCAATTTGCTCATTTGGTTAACCAATTTGCTCATTTGGTTAACCAATTTGCTCATTTGGTTAACCAATTTGCTCATTTGGTTAAAAAAAGTAGATAAATCAAAATTGCTCATTTGGTTAACCAATTTGCTCATTTGGTTAACCAATTTGCTCATTTGGTTAACCAAGATTGCTCATTTGGTTAACCAATTTGCTCATTTGGTTAACCAATTTGCTCATTTGGTTAACCAAGATTGCTCATTTGGTTAACCATTTGCTCATTTGGTTAACCAATTTGCTCATTTGGTTAACCAATTTGCTCATTTGGTTAACCAATTTGCTCATTTGGTTAACCAATTTGCTCATTTGGTTAACCAAGATTGCTCATTTGGTTAACCAATTTGCTCATTTGGTTAACCAATTTGCTCATTTGGTTAACCAATTTGCTCATTTGGTTAACCAATTTGCTCATTTGGTTAACCAAGATTGCTCATTTGGTTAACCAGTTTGCTCATTTGGTTAAAAAATGTAGTTAAATCAAAATTGCTCATTTGGTTAACCAATTTGCTCATTTGGTTAACCAAGATTGCTCATTTGGTTAACCAATTTGCTCATTTGGTTAACCAATTTGCTCATTTGGTTAACCAATTTGCTCATTTGGTTAACCAATTTGCTCATTTGGTTAACCAAGATTGCTCATTTGGTTAACCAATTTGCTCATTTGGTTAACCAAGATTGCTCATTTGGTTAACCAATTTGCTCATTTGGTTAACCAATTTGCTCATTTGGTTAACCAAGATTGCTCATTTGGTTAACCAATTTGCTCATTTGGTTAACCAGTTTGCTCATTTGGTTAAAAAAAGTAGTTAAATCAAATTGCTCATTTGGTTAACCAATTTGCTCATTTGGTTAACCAGTTTGCTCATTTGGTTAAAAAAAGTAGATAAATCAAAATTGCTCATTTGGTTAACCAATTTGCTCATTTGGTTAACCAAGATTGCTCATTTGGTTAACCAATTTGCTCATTTGGTTACCAATTTGCTCATTTGGTAACCAAGATTGCTCATTTGGTTAACCAGTTTGCTCATTTGGTTAAAAAAAGTAGTTAAATCAAAATTGCTCATTTGGTTAACCAATTTGCTCATTTGGTTAACCAAGATTGCTCATTTGGTTAACCAATTTGCTCATTTGGTTAACCAGTTTGCTCATTTGGTTAAAAAAGTAGTTAAATCAAAATTGCTCATTTGGTTAACCAATTTGCTCATTTGGTTAACCAGTTTGCTCATTTGGTTAAAAAAAGTAGTTAAATCAAAATTGCTCATTTGGTTAACCAATTTGCTCATTTGGTTAACCAATTTGCTCATTTGGTTAACCAATTTGCTCATTTGGTTAACCAGTTTGCTCATTTGGTTAAAAAAAGTAGATAAATCAAAATTGCTCATTTGGTTAACCAATTTGCTCATTTGGTTAACCAAGATTGCTCATTTGGTTAACCAATTTGCTCATTTGGTTAACCAAAATTGCTCATTTGGTTAACCAATTTGCTCATTTGGTTAACCAATTTGCTCATTTGGTTAACCAAGATTGCTCATTTGGTTAACCAATTTGCTCATTTGGTTAACCAATTTGCTCATTTGGTTAACCAAGATTGCTCATTTGGTTAACCAATTTGCTCATTTGGTTAACCAATTTGCTCATTTGGTTAACCAAGATTGCTCATTTGGTTAACCAATTTGCTCATTTGGTTAACCAATTGCTCATTTGGTTAACCAATTTGCTCATTTGGTTAACCATTTGCTCATTTGGTTAAAAAAAGTAGTTAAATCAAAATTGCTCATTTGGTTAACCAATTTGCTCATTTGGTTAACCAAGATTGCTCATTTGGTTAACCAATTTGCTCATTTGGTTAACCAGTTTGCTCATTTGGTTAAACAAAGTAGTTAAATCAAAATTGCTCATTTGGTTAACCAATTTGCTCATTTGGTTAACCAGTTTGCTCATTTGGTTAAAAAAGTAGTTAAATCAAAATTGCTCATTTGGTTAACCAATTGCTCATTTGGTTAACCAATTTGCTCATTTGGTTAACCAGTTTGCTCATTTGGTTAAAAAAAGTAGATAAATCAAAATTGCTCATTTGGTTAACCAATTTGCTCATTTGGTTAAAAATTTGCTCATTTGGTTAACCAAGATTGCTCATTTGGTTAACCATTTGCTCATTTGGTTAAAAAAAGTAGTTAAATCAAAATTGCTCATTTGGTTAACCAATTTGCTCATTTGGTTAACCAAGATTGCTCATTTGGTTAACCAATTTGCTCATTTGGTTAACCATATTGCTCATTTGGTTAAAAAAAGTAGTTAAATCAAAATTGCTCATTTGGTTAACCAATTTGCTCATTTGGTTAACCAAGATTGCTCATTTGGTTAACCAATTTGCTCATTTGGTTAACCAAGATTGCTCATTTGGTTAACCAATTTGCTCATTTGGTTAACCAATTTGCTCATTTGGTTAACCAAGATTGCTCATTTGGTTAACCAGTTTGCTCATTTGGTTAAAAAAGTAGTTAAATCAAAATTGCTCATTTGGTTAACCAATTTGCTCATTTGGTTAACCAAGATTGCTCATTTGGTTAACCAATTTGCTCATTTGGTTAACCAGTTTGCTCATTTGGTTAAAAAAAGTAGTTAAATCAAAATTGCTCATTTGGTTAACCAATTTGCTCATTTGGTTAACCAGTTTGCTCATTTGGTTAAAAAAAGTAGTTAAATCAAATTGCTCATTTGGTTAACCAATTTGCTCATTTGGTTAACCAATTTGCTCATTTGGTTAACCAATTTGCTCATTTGGTTAACCAATTTGCTCATTTGGTTAACCAAGATTGCTCATTTGGTTAACCAATTTGCTCATTTGGTTAACCATATTGCTCATTTGGTTAAAAAAAGTAGTTAAATCAAAATTGCTCATTTGGTTAACCAATTTGCTCATTTGGTTAACCAAGATTGCTCATTTGGTTAACCAATTTGCTCATTTGGTTAACCAAGATTGCTCATTTGGTTAACCAATTTGCTCATTTGGTTAACAATTTGCTCATTTGGTTAACCAAGATTGCTCATTTGGTTAACCAATTTGCTCATTTGGTTAACCATATTGCTCATTTGGTTAAAAAAGTAGATAAATCAAAATTGCTCATTTGGTTAACCAATTTGCTCATTTGGTTAACCAAGATTGCTCATTTGGTTAACCAATTTGCTCATTTGGTTAACCAAGATTGCTCATTTGGTTAACCTATTTGCTCATTTGGTTAACCAATTTGCTCATTTGGTTAACCAAGATTGCTCATTTGGTTAACCAGTTTGCTCATTTGGTTAAAAAAAGTAGTTAAATCAAAATTGCTCATTTGGTTAACCAAGATTGCTCATTTGGTTAACCAATTTGCTCATTTGGTTAACTAATTTGCTCATTTGGTTAACCAAGATTGCTCATTTGGTTAACCAATTTGCTCATTTGGTTGACCAGTTTGCTCATTTGTTTAAAAAAAGTAGATAAATCAAAATTGCTCATTTGGTTAACCAATTTGCTCATTTGGTTAACTAATTTGCTCATTTGGTTACCCAATTTGCTCATTTGGTTAACCAATTTGCTCATTTGGTTAACCAATTTGCTCATTTGGTTAACGAAGATTGCTCATTTGGTTAACCAATTTGCTCATTTGGTTAACCAAGATTGCTCATTTGGTTAACCAATTTGCTCATTTGGTTAACCAAGATTGCTCATTTGGTTAACCAATTTGCTCATTTGGTTAACCAATTTGCTCATTTGGTTAACCAAGATTGCTCATTTGGTTAACCAATTTGCTCATTTGGTTAACCAATTTGCTCATTTGGTTACCAATTTGCTCATTTGGTTAACCAATTTGCTCATTTGGTTAACCAATTTGCTCATTTGGTTAACCAAGATTGCTCATTTGGTTAACCAATTTGCTCATTTGGTTAACCAATTTGCTCATTTGGTTAACCAATTTGCTCATTTGGTTAACCAATTTGCTCATTTGGTTAACCAAGATTGCTCATTTGGTTAACCAGTTTGCTCATTTGGTTAAAAAATGTAGTTAAATCAAAATTGCTCATTGGTTAACCAATTTGCTCATTTGGTTAACCAAGATTGCTCATTTGGTTAACCAATTTGCTCATTTGGTTAACCAATTTGCTCATTTGGTTAACCAATTTGCTCATTTGGTAAACCAATTTGCTCATTTGGTTAACCAAGATTGCTCATTTGGTTAACCAATTTGCTCATTTGGTTAACCAAGATTGCTCATTTGGTTAACCAATTTGCTCATTTGGTTAACCAATTTGCTCATTTGGTTAACCAAGATTGCTCATTTGGTTAACCAATTTGCTCATTTGGTTAACCAGTTTGCTCATTTGGTTAAAAAAAGTAGTTAAATCAAAATTGCTCATTTGGTTAACCAATTTGCTCATTTGGTTAACCAGTTTGCTCATTTGGTTAAAAAAGTAGATAAATCAAAATTGCTCATTTGGTTAACCAATTTGCTCATTTGGTTAACCAAGATTGCTCATTTGGTTAACCAATTTGCTCATTTGGTTACCCAATTTGCTCATTTGGTAAACCAAGATTGCTCATTTGGTTAACCAGTTTGCTCATTTGGTTAAAAAAAGTAGTTAAATCAAAATTGCTCATTTGGTTAACCAATTTGCTCATTTGGTTAACCAAGATTGCTCATTTGGTTAACCAATTTGCTCATTTGGTTAACCAGTTTGCTCATTTGGTTAAAAAAAGTAGTTAAATCAAAATTGCTCATTTGGTTAACCAATTTGCTCATTTGGTTAACCAGTTTGCTCATTTGGTTAAAAAAAGTAGTTAAATCAAAATTGCTCATTTGGTTAACCAGATTGCTCATTTGGTTAACCAATTTGCTCATTTGGTTAACCAATTTGCTCATTTGGTTAACCAGTTTGCTCATTTGGTTAAAAAAGTAGATAAATCAAAATTGCTCATTTGGTTAACCAATTTGCTCATTTGGTTAACCAAGATTGCTCATTTGGTTAACCAATTTGCTCATTTGGTTAACCAAAATTGCTCATTTGGTTAACCAATTTGCTCATTTGGTTAACCAATTTGCTCATTTGGTTAACCAAGATTGCTCATTTGGTTAACCAATTTGCTCATTTGGTTAACCAATTTGCTCATTTGGTTAACCAATTTGCTCATTTGGTTAACCAATTTGCTCATTTGGTTAACCAATTTGCTCATTTGGTTAACCAGTTTGCTCATTTGGTTAAAAAAAGTAGTTAAATCAAAATTGCTCATTTGGTTAACCAATTTGCTCATTTGGTTAACCAAGATTGCTCATTTGGTTAACCAATTTGCTCATTTGGTTAACCAGTTTGCTCATTTGGTTAAAAAAAGTAGTTAAATCAAAATTGCTCATTTGGTTAACCAATTTGCTCATTTGGTTAACCAATTTGCTCATTTGGTTAACCAATTTGCTCATTTGGTTAACCAAGATTGCTCATTTGGTTAACCAATTTGCTCATTTGGTTAACCAAGATTGCTCATTTGGTTAACCAATTTGCTCATTTGGTTAACCAAGATTGCTCATTTGGTTAACCAATTTGCTCATTTGGTTAACCAATTTGCTCATTTGGTTAACCAAGATTGCTCATTTGGTTAACCAATTTGCTCATTTGGTTAACCAATTTGCTCATTTGGTTAACCAATTTGCTCATTTGGTTAACCAATTTGCTCATTTGGTTAACCAATTTGCTCATTTGGTTAACCAAGATTGCTCATTTGGTTAACCAATTTGCTCATTTGGTTAACCAATTTGCTCATTTGGTTAACCAATTTGCTCATTTGGTTAACCAATTTGCTCATTTGGTTAACCAAGATTGCTCATTTGGTTAACCAGTTTGCTCATTTGGTTAAAAAATGTAGTTAAATCAAAATTGCTCATTTGGTTAACCAATTTGCTCATTTGGTTAACCAAGATTGCTCATTTGGTTAACCAATTTGCTCATTTGGTTAACCAATTTGCTCATTTGGTTAACCAATTTGCTCATTTGGTTAACCAATTTGCTCATTTGGTTAACCAAGATTGCTCATTTGGTTAACCAATTTGCTCATTTGGTTAACCAAGATTGCTCATTTGGTTAACCAATTTGCTCATTTGGTTAACCAAGATTGCTCATTTGGTTAACCAATTTGCTCATTTGGTTAACCAATTTGCTCATTTGGTTAACCAAGATTGCTCATTTGGTTAACCAATTTGCTCATTTGGTTAACCAGTTTGCTCATTTGGTTAAAAAAAGTAGTTAAATCAAAATTGCTCATTTGGTTAACCAATTGCTCATTTGGTTAACCAATTTGCTCATTTGGTTAACCAGTTTGCTCATTTGGTTAAAAAAAGTAGTTAAATCAAAATTGCTCATTTGGTTAACCAATTTGCTCATTTGGTTAACCAAGATTGCTCATTTGGTTAACCAATTTGCTCATTTGGTTAACCAATTTGCTCATTTGGTTAACCAAGATTGCTCATTTGGTTAACCAATTTGCTCATTTGGTTAACCATTTGCTCATTTGGTTAAAAAAAGTAGTTAAATCAAAAT
Organism: Rhopalosiphum maidis; assembly: GCF_003676215.2. NCBI lineage: Eukaryota > Metazoa > Arthropoda > Insecta > Hemiptera > Aphididae > Rhopalosiphum > Rhopalosiphum maidis. The sequence continues at coordinate 91,797,590 of NC_040878.1, read as the reverse complement.
TGCTCATTTGGTTAACCAATTTGCTCATTTGGTTAACCAAGATTGCTCATTTGGTTAACCAATTTGCTCATTTGGTTAACCAATTTGCTCATTTGGTTAACCAAGATTGCTCATTTGGTTAACCAATTTGCTCATTTGGTTAACCAAGATTGCTCATTTGGTTAACCAATTTGCTCATTTGGTTAACCAAGATTGCTCATTTGGTTAACCAATTTGCTCATTTGGTTAACCATTTGCTCATTTGGTTAAAAAAGTAGATAATTCAAAATTGCTCATTTGGTTAACCAATTTGCTCATTTGGTTAACCAAGATTGCTCATTTGGTTAACCAATTTGCTCATTTGGTTAACCAAGATTGCTCATTTGGTTAACCAATTTGCTCATTTGGTTAACCAATTTGCTCATTTGGTTAACCAAGATTGCTCATTTGGTTAACCAGTTTGCTCATTTGGTTAAAAAAAGTAGTTAAATCAAAATTGCTCATTTGGTTAACCAATTTGCTCATTTGGTTAACCAGTTTGCTCATTTGGTTAAAAAAAGTAGATAAATCAAAATTGCTCATTTGGTTAACCAATTTGCTCATTTGGTTAACCAAGATTGCTCATTTGGTTAACCAATTTGCTCATTTGGTTAACCATTTGCTCATTTGGTTAAAAAAAGTAGTTAAATCAAAATTGCTCATTTGGTTAACCAATTTGCTCATTTGGTTAACCAAGATTGCTCATTTGGTTAACCAATTTGCTCATTTGGTTAACCAAGATTGCTCATTTGGTTAACCAATTTGCTCATTTGGTTAACCAATTTGCTCATTTGGTTAACCAAGATTGCTCATTTGGTTAACCAATTTGCTCATTTGGTTAACCAGTTTGCTCATTTGGTTAAAAAAAGTAGATAAATCAAAATTGCTCATTTGGTTAACCAATTTGCTCATTTGGTTAACCAAGATTGCTCATTTGGTTAACCAATTTGCTCATTTGGTTAACCAATTTGCTCATTTGGTTAACCAAGATTGCTCATTTGGTTAACCAGTTTGCTCATTTGGTTAAAAAAAGTAGTTAAATCAAAATTGCTCATTTGGTTAACCAATTTGCTCATTTGGTTAACCAAGATTGCTCATTTGGTTAACCAATTTGCTCATTTGGTTAACCAGTTTGCTCATTTGGTTAAAAAAAGTAGTTAAATCAAAATTGCTCATTTGGTTAACCAATTTGCTCATTTGGTTAACCAGTTTGCTCATTTGGTTAAAAAAAGTAGTTAAATCAAAATTGCTCATTTGGTTAACCAATTTGCTCATTTGGTTAACCAATTTGCTCATTTGGTTAACCAATTTGCTCATTTGGTTAACCAGTTTGCTCATTTGGTTAAAAAAAGTAGATAAATCAAAATTGCTCATTTGGTTAACCAATTTGCTCATTTGGTTAACCAAGATTGCTCATTTGGTTAACCAATTTGCTCATTTGGTTAACCAAAATTGCTCATTTGGTTAACCAATTTGCTCATTTGGTTAACCAATTTGCTCATTTGGTTAACCAAGATTGCTCATTTGGTTAACCAATTTGCTCATTTGGTTAACCAATTTGCTCATTTGGTTAACCAATTTGCTCATTTGGTTAACCAATTTGCTCATTTGGTTAACCAATTTGCTCATTTGGTTAACCAGTTTGCTCATTTGGTTAAAAAAAGTAGTTAAATCAAAATTGCTCATTTGGTTAACCAATTTGCTCATTTGGTTAACCAAGATTGCTCATTTGGTTAACCAATTTGCTCATTTGGTTAACCAGTTTGCTCATTTGGTTAAAAAAAGTAGTTAAATCAAAATTGCTCATTTGGTTAACCAATTTGCTCATTTGGTTAACCAATTTGCTCATTTGGTTAACCAATTTGCTCATTTGGTTAACCAAGATTGCTCATTTGGTTAACCAATTTGCTCATTTGGTTAACCAAGATTGCTCATTTGGTTAACCAATTTGCTCATTTGGTTAACCAAGATTGCTCATTTGGTTAACCAATTTGCTCATTTGGTTAACCAATTTGCTCATTTGGTTAACCAAGATTGCTCATTTTTAACCAATTTGCTCATTTGGTTAACCAATTTGCTCATTTGGTTAACCAATTTGCTCATTTGGTTAACCAATTTGCTCATTTGGTTAACCAATTTGCTCATTTGGTTAACCAAGATTGCTCATTTGGTTAACCAATTTGCTCATTTGGTTAACCATTTGCTCATTTGGTTAACCAATTTGCTCATTTGGTTAACCAATTTGCTCATTTGGTTAACCAATTGCTCATTTGGTTAACCAGTTTGCTCATTTGGTTAAAAAAGTAGTTAAATCAAAATTGCTCATTTGGTTAACCAATTTGCTCATTTGGTTAACCAAGATTGCTCATTTGGTTAACCAATTTGCTCATTTGGTTAACCAATTTGCTCATTTGGTTAACCAATTTGCTCATTTGGTTAACCAATTTGCTCATTTGGTTAACCAAGATTGCTCATTTGGTTAACCAATTTGCTCATTTGGTTAACCAAGATTGCTCATTTGGTTAACCAATTTGCTCATTTGGTTAACCAAGATTGCTCATTTGGTTAACCAATTTGCTCATTTGGTTAACCAATTTGCTCATTTGGTTAACCAAGATTGCTCATTTGGTTAACCAATTTGCTCATTTGGTTAACCAGTTTGCTCATTTGGTTAAAAAAGTAGTTAAATCAAAATTGCTCATTTGGTTAACCAATTTGCTCATTTGGTTAACCAATTTGCTCATTTGGTTAACCAGTTTGCTCATTTGGTTAAAAAAGTAGATAAATCAAATTGCTCATTTGGTTAACCAATTTGCTCATTTGGTTAACCAAGATTGCTCATTTGGTTAACCAATTTGCTCATTTGGTTAACCAATTTGCTCATTTGGTTAACCAAGATTGCTCATTTGGTTAACCAATTTGCTCATTTGGTTAACCATTTGCTCATTTGGTTAAAAAAAGTAGTTAAATCAAAATTGCTCATTTGGTTAACCAATTTGCTCATTTGGTTAACCAAGATTGCTCATTTGGTTAACCAATTTGCTCATTTGGTTAACCAATTTGCTCATTTGGTTAACCAAGATTGCTCATTTGGTTAACCAATTTGCTCATTTGGTTAACCAAGATTGCTCATTTGGTTAACCAATTTGCTCATTTGGTTAACCAAGATTGCTCATTTGGTTAACCAATTTGCTCATTTGGTTAACCATTTGCTCATTTGGTTAAAAAAAGTAGATAATTCAAAATTGCTCATTTGGTTAACCAATTTGCTCATTTGGTTAACCAAGATTGCTCATTTGGTTAACCAATTTGCTCATTTGGTTAACCAAGATTGCTCATTTGGTTAACCAATTTGCTCATTTGGTTAACCAATTTGCTCATTTGGTTAACCAAGATTGCTCATTTGGTTAACCAGTTTGCTCATTTGGTTAAAAAAGTAGTTAAATCAAAATTGCTCATTTGGTTAACCAATTTGCTCATTTGGTTAACCAGTTTGCTCATTTGGTTAAAAAAAGTAGATAAATCAAAATTGCTCATTTGGTTAACCAATTTGCTCATTTGGTTAACCAAGATTGCTCATTTGGTTAACCAATTTGCTCATTTGGTTAACCATATTGCTCATTTGGTTAAAAAAAGTAGTTAAATCAAAATTGCTCATTTGGTTAACCAATTTGCTCATTTGGTTAACCAAGATTGCTCATTTGGTTAACCAATTTGCTCATTTGGTTAACCAAGATTGCTCATTTGGTTAACCAATTTGCTCATTTGGTTAACCAATTTGCTCATTTGGTTAACCAAGATTGCTCATTTGGTTAACCAATTTGCTCATTTGGTTAACCAATTTGCTCATTTGGTTAACCAAGATTGCTCATTTGGTTAACCAATTTGCTCATTTGGTTAACCAATTTGCTCATTTGGTTAACCAATTTGCTCATTTGGTTAACCAATTTGCTCATTTGGTTAACCAGTTTGCTCATTTGGTTAAAAAAAGTAGTTAAATCAAAATTGCTCATTTGGTTAACCAATTTGCTCATTTGGTTAACCAAGATTGCTCATTTGGTTAACCAATTTGCTCATTTGGTTAACCAGTTTGCTCATTTGGTTAAAAAAGTAGTTAAATCAAAATTGCTCATTTGGTTAACCAATTTGCTCATTTGGTTAACCAATTTGCTCATTTGGTTAACCAATTTGCTCATTTGGTTAACCAAGATTGCTCATTTGGTTAACCAATTTGCTCATTTGGTTAACCAAGATTGCTCATTTGGTTAACCAATTTGCTCATTTGGTTAACCAAGATTGCTCATTTGGTTAACCAATTTGCTCATTTGGTTAACCAATTTGCTCATTTGGTTAACCAAGATTGCTCATTTGGTTAACCAATTTGCTCATTTGGTTAACCAATTTGCTCATTTGGTTACCAATTTGCTCATTTGGTTAACCAATTTGCTCATTTGGTTAACCAATTTGCTCATTTGGTTAACCAAGATTGCTCATTTGGTTAACCAATTTGCTCATTTGGTTAACCAATTTGCTCATTTGGTTAACCAATTTGCTCATTTGGTTAACCAATTTGCTCATTTGGTTAACCAAGATTGCTCATTTGGTTAACCAGTTTGCTCATTTGGTTAAAAAATGTAGTTAAATCAAAATTGCTCATTTGGTTAACCAATTTGCTCATTTGGTTAACCAAGATTGCTCATTTGGTTAACCAATTTGCTCATTTGGTTAAAAAAAGTAGTTTAATCAAAATTGCTCATTTGGTTAACCAATTTGCTCATTTGGTTAACCAATTTGCTCATTTGGTTAACCAAGATTGCTCATTTGGTTAACCAATTTGCTCATTTGGTTAACCATTTGCTCATTTGGTTAAAAAAGTAGTTAAATCAAAATTGCTCATTTGGTTAACCAATTTGCTCATTTGGTTAAAAAATGTAGTTAAATCAAAATTGCTCATTTGGTTAACCAATTTGCTCATTTGGTTAACCAATTGCTCATTTGGTTAACCAATTTGCTCATTTGGTTAACCAAGATTGCTCATTTGGTTAACCAGTTTGCTCATTTGGTTAAAAAAAGTATTAAATCAAAATTGCTCATTTGGTTAACCAATTTGCTCATTTGGTTAACCAATTTGCTCATTTGGTTAACCAATTTGCTCATTTGGTTAACCATTTGCTCATTTGGTTAACCAGTTTGCTCATTTGGTTAAAAAAAGTAGTTAAATCAAAATTGCTCATTTGGTTAACCAATTTGCTCATTTGGTTAACCAAGATTGCTCATTTGGTTAACCAATTTGCTCATTTGGTTAACCAATTTGCTCATTTGGTTAACCAATTTGCTCATTTGGTTAACCAAGATTGCTCATTTGGTTAACCAATTTGCTCATTTGGTTAACCAGTTTGCTCATTTGGTTAAAAAAGTAGTTAAATCAAAATTGCTCATTTGGTTAACCAATTTGCTCATTTGGTTAACCAGTTTGCTCATTTGGTTAAAAAAAGTAGATAAATCAAAATTGCTCATTTGGTTAACCAATTTGCTCATTTGGTTAACCAAGATTGCTCATTTGGTTAACCAATTTGCTCATTTGGTTACCCTATTTGCTCATTTGGTTAACCAATTTGCTCATTTGGTTAACCAGTTTGCTCATTTGGTTAAAAAAAGTAGTTAAATCAAAATTGCTCATTTGGTTAACCAATTTGCTCATTTGGTTAACCAAGATTGCTCATTTGGTTAACCAATTTGCTCATTTGGTTAACCAGTTTGCTCATTTGGTTAAAAAAGTAGTTAAATCAAAATTGCTCATTTGGTTAACCAATTTGCTCATTTGGTTAACCAGTTTGCTCATTTGGTTAAAAAAGTAGTTAAATCAAAATTGCTCATTTGGTTAACCAAGATTGCTCATTTGGTTAACCAATTTGCTCATTTGGTTAACCAGTTTGCTCATTTGGTTAAAAAAAGTAGATAAATCAAAATTGCTCATTTGGTTAACCAATTTGCTCATTTGGTTAAAATATTTGCTCATTTGGTTAACCAAGATTGCTCATTTGGTTAACCATTTGCTCATTTGGTTAAAAAAGTAGTTAAATCAAAATTGCTCATTTGGTTAACCAATTTGCTCATTTGGTTAACCAAGATTGCTCATTTGGTTAACCAATTTGCTCATTTGGTTAACCATATTGCTCATTTGGTTAAAAAAAGTAGTTAAATCAAAATTGCTCATTTGGTTAACCAATTTGCTCATTTGGTTAACCAAGATTGCTCATTTGGTTAACCAATTTGCTCATTTGGTTAACCAAGATTGCTCATTTGGTTAACCAATTTGCTCATTTGGTTAACCAATTTGCTCATTTGGTAACCAAGATTGCTCATTTGGTTAACCAGTTTGCTCATTTGGTTAAAAAAAGTAGTTAAATCAAAATTGCTCATTTGGTTAACCAATTTGCTCATTTGGTTAACCAAGATTGCTCATTTGGTTAACCAATTTGCTCATTTGGTTAACCAGTTTGCTCATTTGGTTAAAAAAAGTAGTTAAATCAAAATTGCTCATTTGGTTAACCAATTTGCTCATTTGGTTAACCAGTTTGCTCATTTGGTTAAAAAAAGTAGTTAAATCAAAATTGCTCATTTGGTTAACCAAGATTGCTCATTTGGTTAACCAATTTGCTCATTTGGTTAACCAATTTGCTCATTTGGTTAACCAATTTGCTCATTTGGTTAACCAAGATTGCTCATTTGGTTAACCAATTTGCTCATTTGGTTAACCATATTGCTCATTTGGTTAAAAAAAGTAGTTAAATCAAAATTGCTCATTTGGTTAACCAATTTGCTCATTTGGTTAACCAAGATTGCTCATTTGGTTAACCAATTTGCTCATTTGGTTAACCAATTTGCTCATTTGGTTAACCAAGATTGCTCATTTGGTTAACCAATTTGCTCATTTGGTTAACCAATTTGCTCATTTGGTTAACCAAGATTGCTCATTTGGTTAACCAATTTGCTCATTTGGTTAACCAATTTGCTCATTTGGTTAACCAGTTTGCTCATTTGGTTAAAAAAAGTAGATAAATCAAAATTGCTCATTTGGTTAACCAATTTGCTCATTTGGTTAACCAAGATTGCTCATTTGGTTAACCAATTTGCTCATTTGGTTAACCATATTGCTCATTTGGTTAAAAAAAGTAGTTAAATCAAAATTGCTCATTTGGTTAACCAATTTGCTCATTTGGTTAACCAAGATTGCTCATTTGGTTAACCAATTTGCTCATTTGGTTAACCAAGATTGCTCATTTGGTTAACCAATTTGCTCATTTGGTTAACCAATTTGCTCATTTGGTTAACCAAGATTGCTCATTTGGTTAACCAATTTGCTCATTTGGTTAACCAATTGCTCATTTGGTTAACCAATTTGCTCATTTGGTTAACCAATTTGCTCATTTGGTTAACCAATTTGCTCATTTGGTTAACCAAGATTGCTCATTTGGTTAACCAGTTTGCTCATTTGGTTAAAAAAAGTAGTTAAATCAAAATTGCTCATTTGGTTAACCAATTTGCTCATTTGGTTAACCAATTTGCTCATTTGGTTAACCAATTTGCTCATTTGGTTAACCAAGATTGCTCATTTGGTTAACCAATTTGCTCATTTGGTTAACCAGTTTGCTCATTTGGTTAAAAAAAGTAGATAAATCAAAATTGCTCATTTGGTTAACCAATTTGCTCATTTGGTTAACCAATTTGCTCATTTGGTTAACCAATTTGCTCATTTGGTTAAAAAAAGTAGTTAAATCAAAATTGCTCATTTGGTTAACCAATTTGCTCATTTGGTTAACCAGTTTGCTCATTTGGTTAAAAAGTAGTTAAATCAAATTGCTCATTTGGTTAACCAATTTGCTCATTTGGTTAACCAAGATTGCTCATTTGGTTAACCAATTTGCTCATTTGGTTAACCAATTTGCTCATTTGGTTAACCAAGATTGCTCATTTGGTTAACCAGTTTGCTCATTTGGTTAAAAAAAGTAGTTAAATCAAAATTGCTCATTTGGTTAACCAATTTGCTCATTTGGTTAACCAAGATTGCTCATTTGGTTAACCAATTTGCTCATTTGGTTAACCATATTGCTCATTTGGTTAAAAAAAGTAGTTAAATCAAATTGCTCATTTGGTTAACCAATTTGCTCATTTGGTTAACCAAGATTGCTCATTTGGTTAACCAATTTGCTCATTTGGTTAACCATATTGCTCATTTGGTTAAAAAGTAGTTAAATCAAAATTGCTCATTTGGTTAACCAATTTGCTCATTTGGTTAACCAAGATTGCTCATTTGGTTAACCAATTTGCTCATTTGGTTAACCAATTTGCTCATTTGGTTAACCAAGATTGCTCATTTGGTTAACCAATTTGCTCATTTGGTTAACCATTTGCTCATTTGGTTAAAAAAAGTAGTTAAATCAAAATTGCTCATTTGGTTAACCAATTTGCTCATTTGGTTAACCAAGATTGCTCATTTGGTTAACCAATTTGCTCATTTGGTTAACCATATTTGCTCATTTGGTTAAAAAAGTAGTTAAATCAAAATTGCTCATTTGGTTAACCAATTTGCTCATTTGGTTAACCAAGATTGCTCATTTGGTTAACCAATTTGCTCATTTGGTTAACCATTTGCTCATTTGGTTAAAAAAGTAGTTAAATCAAAATTGCTCATTTGGTTAACCAATTTGCTCATTTGGTTAACCAGTTTGCTCATTTGGTTAAAAAAAGTAGATAAATCAAAATTGCTCATTTGGTTAACCAATTTGCTCATTTGGTTAACCAAGATTGCTCATTTGGTTAACCATTTGCTCATTTGGTTAACCAAGATTGCTCATTTGGTTAACCAATTTGCTCATTTGGTTAACCAATTTGCTCATTTGGTTAACCAAGATTGCTCATTTGGTTAACCAATTTGCTCATTTGGTTAACCATTTGCTCATTTGGTTAAAAAAGTAGATAAATCAAAATTGCTCATTTGGTTAACCAATTTGCTCATTTGGTTAACCAAGATTGCTCATTTGGTTAACCAATTTGCTCATTTGGTTAACCAAGATTGCTCATTTGGTTAACCAATTTGCTCATTTGGTTAACCAATTTGCTCATTTGGTTAACCAAGATTGCTCATTTGGTTAACCAGTTTGCTCATTTGGTTAAAAAGTAGTTAAATCAAAATTGCTCATTTGGTTAACCAATTTGCTCATTTGGTTAACCAAGATTGCTCATTTGGTTAACCAATTTGCTCATTTGGTTAACCAGTTTGCTCATTTGGTTAAAAAAAGTAGTTAAATCAAAATTGCTCATTTGGTTAACCAATTTGCTCATTTGGTTAACCAGTTTGCTCATTTGGTTAAAAAAAGTAGTTAAATCAAATTGCTCATTTGGTTAACCAATTTGCTCATTTGGTTAACCAATTTGCTCATTTGGTTAACCATTTGCTCATTTGGTTAAAAAAAGTAGATAAATCAAAATTGCTCATTTGGTTAACCAATTTGCTCATTTGGTTAACCAATTTGCTCATTTGGTTAACCAGATTGCTCATTTGGTTAACCAATTTGCTCATTTGGTTAACCAATTTGCTCATTTGGTTAACCAAGATTGCTCATTTGGTTAACCAATTTGCTCATTTGGTTAACCATATTGCTCATTTGGTTAAAAAAGTAGTTAAATCAAATTGCTCATTTGGTTAACCAATTTGCTCATTTGGTTAACCAAGATTGCTCATTTGGTTAACCAATTTGCTCATTTGGTTAACCAATTTGCTCATTTGGTTAACCAAGATTGCTCATTTGGTTAACCAATTTGCTCATTTGGTTAACCAAGATTGCTCATTTGGTTAACCATTTGCTCATTTGGTTAACCAAGATTGCTCATTTGGTTAACCAATTTGCTCATTTGGTTAACCATATTGCTCATTTGGTTAAAAAAGTAGATAAATCAAAATTGCTCATTTGGTTAACCAATTTGCTCATTTGGTTAACCAAGATTGCTCATTTGGTTAACCAATTTGCTCATTTGGTTAACCAAGATTGCTCATTTGGTTAACCAATTTGCTCATTTGGTTAACCATATTGCTCATTTGGTTAAAAAAGTAGTTAAATCAAAATTGCTCATTTGGTTAACCAATTTGCTCATTTGGTTAACCAAGATTGCTCATTTGGTTAACCAATTTGCTCATTTGGTTAACCAAGATTGCTCATTTGGTTAACCAATTTGCTCATTTGGTTAACCAATTTGCTCATTTGGTTAACCAAGATTGCTCATTTGGTTAACCAATTTGCTCATTTGGTTAACCAATTTGCTCATTTGGTTAACCAAGATTGCTCATTTGGTTAACCAATTTGCTCATTTGGTTAACCAATTTGCTCATTTGGTTAACCAATTTGCTCATTTGGTTAACCAATTTGCTCATTTGGTTAACCAATTTGCTCATTTGGTTAACCAAGATTGCTCATTTGGTTAACCAATTTGCTCATTTGGTTAACCAAGATTGCTCATTTGGTTAACCAATTTGCTCATTTGGTTAACCAAGATTGCTCATTTGGTTAACCAATTTGCTCATTTGGTTAACCATTTGCTCATTTGGTTAAAAAAAGTAGTTAAATCAAAATTGCTCATTTGGTTAACCAATTTGCTCATTTGGTTAACCAAGATTGCTCATTTGGTTAACCAATTTGCTCATTTGGTTAACCATATTGCTCATTTGGTTAAAAAAAGTAGTTAATCAAATTTGCTCATTTGGTTAACCAATTGCTCATTTGGTTAACCAATTTGCTCATTTGGTTAACCAATTGCTCATTTGGTTAACCAATTTGCTCATTTGGTTAACCAATTTGCTCATTTGGTTAACCAAGATTGCTCATTTGGTTAACCAATTTGCTCATTTGGTTAACCAATTTGCTCATTTGGTTAACCAATTTGCTCATTTGGTTAACCAATTTGCTCATTTGGTTAACCAAATTGCTCATTTGGTTAACCAGTTTGCTCATTTGGTTAAAAAAGTAGTTAAATCAAAATTGCTCATTTGGTTAACCAATTTGCTCATTTGGTTAACCAGTTTGCTCATTTGGTTAAAAAAAGTAGATAAATCAAAATTGCTCATTTGGTTAACCAATTTGCTCATTTGGTTAACCAAGATTGCTCATTTGGTTAACCAATTTGCTCATTTGGTTAACCATATTGCTCATTTGGTTAAAAAAAGTAGTTAAATCAAAATTGCTCATTTGGTTAACCAATTTGCTCATTTGGTTAACCAAGATTGCTCATTTGGTTAACCAATTTGCTCATTTGGTTAACCAAGATTGCTCATTTGGTTAACCAATTTGCTCATTTGGTTAACCAATTTGCTCATTTGGTTAACCAAGATTGCTCATTTGGTTAACCAATTTGCTCATTTGGTTAACCAATTTGCTCATTTGGTTAACCAAGATTGCTCATTTGGTTAACCAATTTGCTCATTTGGTTAACCAATTTGCTCATTTGGTTAACCAATTTGCTCATTTGGTTAACCAATTTGCTCATTTGGTTAACCAGTTTGCTCATTTGGTTAAAAAAAGTAGTTAAATCAAAATTGCTCATTTGGTTAACCAATTTGCTCATTTGGTTAACCAAGATTGCTCATTTGGTTAACCAATTTGCTCATTTGGTTAACCAGTTTGCTCATTTGGTTAAAAAAGTAGTTAAATCAAAATTGCTCATTTGGTTAACCAATTTGCTCATTTGGTTAACCAATTTGCTCATTTGGTTAACCAATTTGCTCATTTGGTTAACCAAGATTGCTCATTTGGTTAACCAATTTGCTCATTTGGTTAACCAAGATTGCTCATTTGGTTAACCAATTTGCTCATTTGGTTAACCAAGATTGCTCATTTGGTTAACCAATTTGCTCATTTGGTTAACCAAGATTGCTCATTTGGTTAACCAATTTGCTCATTTGGTTAACCAATTTGCTCATTTGGTTAACCAATTTGCTCATTTGGTTAACCAATTTGCTCATTTGGTTAACCAATTTGCTCATTTGGTTAACCAAGATTGCTCATTTGGTTAACCAATTTGCTCATTTGGTTAACCAATTTGCTCATTTGGTTAACCAATTTGCTCATTTGGTTAACCAATTTGCTCATTTGGTTAACCAAGATTGCTCATTTGGTTAACCAGTTTGCTCATTTGGTTAAAAAATGTAGTTAAATCAAAATTGCTCATTTGGTTAACCAATTTGCTCATTTGGTTAACCAAGATTGCTCATTTGGTTAACCAATTTGCTCATTTGGTTAACCAATTTGCTCATTTGGTTAACCAATTTGCTCATTTGGTTAACCAATTTGCTCATTTGGTTAACCAAGATTGCTCATTTGGTTAACCAATTTGCTCATTTGGTTAACCAAGATTGCTCATTTGGTTAACCAATTTGCTCATTTGGTTAACCAATTTGCTCATTTGGTTAACCAAGATTGCTCATTTGGTTAACCAATTTGCTCATTTGGTTAACCAGTTTGCTCATTTGGTTAAAAAAAGTAGTTAAATCAAAATTGCTCATTTGGTTAACCAATTTGCTCATTTGGTTAACCAGTTTGCTCATTTGGTTAAAAAAAGTAGATAAATCAAAATTGCTCATTTGGTTAACCAATTTGCTCATTTGGTTAACCAAGATTGCTCATTTGGTTAACCAATTTGCTCATTTGGTTAACCAAAATTGCTCATTTGGTTAACCAATTTGCTCATTTGGTTAACCAATTTGCTCATTTGGTTAACCAAGATTGCTCATTTGGTTAACCAATTTGCTCATTTGGTTAACCAATTTGCTCATTTGGTTAACCAAGATTGCTCATTTGGTTAACCAATTTGCTCATTTGGTTAACCAATTTGCTCATTTGGTTAACCAATTTGCTCATTTGGTTAACCAATTTGCTCATTTGGTTAACCAATTTGCTCATTTGGTTACCAGTTTGCTCATTTGGTTAAAAAAAGCTCAGTTAAAAAATCAAATCATTTGGTTAAACAAAATTGCTCATTTGGTTAACCAATTTGCTCATTTGGTTAACCAGATTGCTCATTTGGTTAACCAATTTGCTCATTTGGTTAACCAATTTGCTCATTTGGTTAAAAAAGTAGTTAATCAAAATTGCTCATTTGGTTAACCAATTTGCTCATTTGGTTAACCAAGATTGCTCATTTGGTTAACCAATTTGCTCATTTGGTTAACCAAGATTGCTCATTTGGTTAACCAATTTGCTCATTTGGTTAACCAATTGCTCATTTGGTTAACCAAGATTGCTCATTTGGTTAACCAGTTTGCTCATTTGGTTAAAAAAAGTAGTTAAATCAAAATTGCTCATTTGGTTAACCAATTTGCTCATTTGGTTAACCAAGATTGCTCATTTGGTTAACCAATTTGCTCATTTGGTTAACCATTTGCTCATTTGGTTAAAAAAAGTAGTTAAATCAAAATTGCTCATTTGGTTAACCAATTTGCTCATTTGGTTAACCAAGATTGCTCATTTGGTTAACCAATTTGCTCATTTGGTTAACCATATTGCTCATTTGGTTAAAAAAGTAGTTAAATCAAAATTGCTCATTTGGTTAACCAATTTGCTCATTTGGTTAACCAAGATTGCTCATTTGGTTAACCAATTGCTCATTTGGTTAACCAATTTGCTCATTTGGTTAACCAAGATTGCTCATTTGGTTAACCAATTTGCTCATTTGGTTAACCAATTTGCTCATTTGGTTAACCAAGATTGCTCATTTGGTTAACCAATTTGCTCATTTGGTTAACCAATTTGCTCATTTGGTTAACCAATTTGCTCATTTGGTTAACCAATTTGCTCATTTGGTTAACCAGTTTGCTCATTTGGTTAAAAAAAGTAGTTAAATCAAAATTGCTCATTTGGTTAACCAATTTGCTCATTTGGTTAACCAGTTTGCTCATTTGGTTAAAAAAGTAGATAAATCAAAATTGCTCATTTGGTTAACCAATTTGCTCATTTGGTTAACCAAGATTGCTCATTTGGTTAACCAATTTGCTCATTTGGTTACCAATTTGCTCATTTGGTTAACCAAGATTGCTCATTTGGTTAACCAGTTTGCTCATTTGGTTAAAAAAGTAGTTAAATCAAAATTGCTCATTTGGTTAACCAATTTGCTCATTTGGTTAACCAAGATTGCTCATTTGGTTAACCAATTTGCTCATTTGGTTAACCAGTTTGCTCATTTGGTTAAAAAAAGTAGTTAAATCAAAATTGCTCATTTGGTTAACCAATTTGCTCATTTGGTTAACCAGTTTGCTCATTTGGTTAAAAAAGTAGTTAAATCAAAATTGCTCATTTGGTTAACCAAGATTGCTCATTTGGTTAACCAATTTGCTCATTTGGTTAACCAGTTTGCTCATTTGGTTAAAAAAAGTAGATAAATCAAAATTGCTCATTTGGTTAACCAATTTGCTCATTTGGTTAACCAATTTGCTCATTTGGTTAACCAATTTGCTCATTTGGTTAACCAGTTTGCTCATTTGGTTAAAAAAAGTAGTTAAATCAAAATTGCTCATTTGGTTAACCAATTTGCTCATTTGGTTAACCAATTTGCTCATTTGGTTAACCAAGATTGCTCATTTGGTTAACCAATTTGCTCATTTGGTTAACCAATTTGCTCATTTGGTTAACCAAGATTGCTCATTTGGTTAACCAATTTGCTCATTTGGTTAACCAATTTGCTCATTTGGTTAACCAATTGCTCATTTGGTTAACCAGTTTGCTCATTTGGTTAAAAAAAGTAGTAAATCAAAATTGCTCATTTGGTTAACCAATTTGCTCATTTGGTTAACCAAGATTGCTCATTTGGTTAACCAATTTGCTCATTTGGTTAACCAGTTGCTCATTTGGTTAAAAAAAGTAGTTAAATCAAAATTGCTCATTTGGTTAACCAATTTGCTCATTTGGTTAACCAAGATTGCTCATTTGGTTAACCAATTTGCTCATTTGGTTAACCAGTTTGCTCATTTGGTTAAAAAAAGTAGTTAAATCAAAATTGCTCATTTGGTTAACCAATTTGCTCATTTGGTTAACCAAGATTGCTCATTTGGTTAACCAATTTGCTCATTTGGTTAACCAATTTGCTCATTTGGTTAACCAATTTGCTCATTTGGTTAACCAATTTGCTCATTTGGTTAACCAATTTGCTCATTTGGTTAACCAATTTGCTCATTTGGTTAACCAGTTTGCTCATTTGGTTAAAAAAAGTAGTTAAATCAAAATTGCTCATTTGGTTAACCAATTTGCTCATTTGGTTAACCAATTTGCTCATTTGGTTAACCAAGATTGCTCATTTGGTTAACCAATTTGCTCATTTGGTTAACCAATTTGCTCATTTGGTTAACCAAGATTGCTCATTTGGTTAACCAATTTGCTCATTTGGTTAACCATTTGCTCATTTGGTTACCAATTTGCTCATTTGGTTAACCAATTTGCTCATTTGGTTAACCAATTTGCTCATTTGGTTAACCAAGATTGCTCATTTGGTTAACCAATTTGCTCATTTGGTTAACCAATTTGCTCATTTGGTTAACCAATTTGCTCATTTGGTTAACCAATTTGCTCATTTGGTTAACCAAGATTGCTCATTTGGTTAACCAGTTTGCTCATTTGGTTAAAAAATGTAGTTAAATCAAAATTGCTCATTGGTTAACCAATTTGCTCATTTGGTTAACCAAGATTGCTCATTTGGTTAACCAATTTGCTCATTTGGTTAACCAATTTGCTCATTTGGTTAACCAATTTGCTCATTTGGTTAACCAATTTGCTCATTTGGTTAACCAAGATTGCTCATTTGGTTAACCAATTTGCTCATTTGGTTAACCAAGATTGCTCATTTGGTTAACCAATTTGCTCATTTGGTTAACCAATTTGCTCATTTGGTTAACCAAGATTGCTCATTTGGTTAACCAATTTGCTCATTTGGTTAACCAGTTTGCTCATTTGGTTAAAAAAAGTAGTTAAATCAAAATTGCTCATTTGGTTAACCAATTTGCTCATTTGGTTAACCAGTTTGCTCATTTGGTTAAAAAAAGTAGATAAATCAAAATTGCTCATTTGGTTAACCAATTTGCTCATTTGGTTAACCAAGATTGCTCATTTGGTTAACCAATTTGCTCATTTGGTTACCCTATTTGCTCATTTGGTAAACCAAGATTACTCATTTGGTTAACCAGTTTGCTCATTTGGTTAAAAAAAAGTAGTTAAATCAAAATTGCTCATTTGGTTAACCAATTTGCTCATTTGGTTAACCAAGATTGCTCATTTGGTTAACCAATTTGCTCATTTGGTTAACCAGTTTGCTCATTTGGTTAAAAAAAGTAGTTAAATCAAAATTGCTCATTTGGTTAACCAATTTGCTCATTTGGTTAACCAGTTTGCTCATTTGGTTAAAAAAAGTAGTTAAATCAAAATTGCTCATTTGGTTAACCAAGATTGCTCATTTGGTTAACCAATTGCTCATTTGGTTAACCAATTTGCTCATTTGGTTAACCAGTTTGCTCATTTGGTTAAAAAAAGTAGATAAATCAAAATTGCTCATTTGGTTAACCAATTTGCTCATTTGGTTAACCAAGATTGCTCATTTGGTTAACCAATTTGCTCATTTGGTTAACCAAATTGCTCATTTGGTTAACCATTTGCTCATTTGGTTAACCAATTTGCTCATTTGGTTAACCAGATTGCTCATTTGGTTAACCAATTTGCTCATTTGGTTAACCAATTTGCTCATTTGGTTAACCAAGATTGCTCATTTGGTTAACCAATTTGCTCATTTGGTTAACCAATTTGCTCATTTGGTTAACCAAGATTGCTCATTTGGTTAACCAATTTGCTCATTTGGTTAACCAGTTTGCTCATTTGGTTAAAAAAAGTAGATAAATCAAAATTGCTCATTTGGTTAACCAATTTGCTCATTTGGTTAACCAAGATTGCTCATTTGGTTAACCAATTTGCTCATTTGGTTAACCATTTGCTCATTTGGTTAAAAAAAGTAGTTAATCAAAATTGCTCATTTGGTTAACCAATTTGCTCATTTGGTTAACCAAGATTGCTCATTTGGTTAACCAATTTGCTCATTTGGTTAACCAGTTTGCTCATTTGGTTAAACAAAGTAGTTAAATCAAAATTGCTCATTTGGTTAACCAATTTGCTCATTTGGTTAACCAGTTGCTCATTTGGTTAAAAAAAGTAGTTAAATCAAAATTGCTCATTTGGTTAACCAAGATTGCTCATTTGGTTAACCAATTTGCTCATTTGGTT
This sequence comes from Rhopalosiphum maidis, assembly GCF_003676215.2. Lineage (NCBI taxonomy): Eukaryota > Metazoa > Arthropoda > Insecta > Hemiptera > Aphididae > Rhopalosiphum > Rhopalosiphum maidis. The sequence continues at coordinate 91,780,266 of NC_040878.1, read as the reverse complement.
AACCAGTTTGCTCATTTGGTTAAAAAAAGTAGATAAATCAAAATTGCTCATTTGGTTAACCAATTTGCTCATTTGGTTAAAAATTTGCTCATTTGGTTAACCAAATTGCTCATTTGGTTAACCAGTTTGCTCATTTGGTTAAAAAAAGTAGTTAAATCAAAATTGCTCATTTGGTTAACCAATTTGCTCATTTGGTTAACCAAGATTGCTCATTTGGTTAACCAATTTGCTCATTTGGTTAACCATATTGCTCATTTGGTTAAAAAAAGTAGTTAAATCAAAATTGCTCATTTGGTTAACCAATTTGCTCATTTGGTTAACCAATTTGCTCATTTGGTTAACCAATTGCTCATTTGGTTAACCAATTTGCTCATTTGGTTAACCAATTTGCTCATTTGGTTAACCAAGATTGCTCATTTGGTTAACCAATTTGCTCATTTGGTTAACCAATTTGCTCATTTGGTTAACCAATTTGCTCATTTGGTTAACCAATTTGCTCATTTGGTTAACCAATTTGCTCATTTGGTTAACCAAGATTGCTCATTTGGTTAACCAATTTGCTCATTTGGTTAACCAATTTGCTCATTTGGTTAACCAATTTGCTCATTTGGTTAACCAATTTGCTCATTTGGTTAACCAAGATTGCTCATTTGGTTAACCAGTTTGCTCATTTGGTTAAAAAATGTAGTTAAATCAAAATTGCTCATTTGGTTAACCAATTTGCTCATTTGGTTAACCAAGATTGCTCATTTGGTTAACCAATTTGCTCATTTGGTTAACCAATTTGCTCATTTGGTTAACCAATTTGCTCATTTGGTTAACCAATTTGCTCATTTGGTTAACCAAGATTGCTCATTTGGTTAACCAATTTGCTCATTTGGTTAACCAAGATTGCTCATTTGGTTAACCATTTGCTCATTTGGTTAACCAATTTGCTCATTTGGTTAACCAAGATTGCTCATTTGGTTAACCAATTTGCTCATTTGGTTAACCAGTTTGCTCATTTGGTTAAAAAAAGTAGTTAAATCAAAATTGCTCATTTGGTTAACCAATTTGCTCATTTGGTTAACAAATGTAGTTAAATCAAAATTGCTCATTTGGTTAACCAATTTGCTCATTTGGTTAACCAAGATTGCTCATTTGGTTAACCAATTTGCTCATTTGGTTAACCAAGATTGCTCATTTGGTTAACCAGTTTGCTCATTTGGTTAAAAAAAGTAGTTAAATCAAAATTGCTCATTTGGTTAACCAATTTGCTCATTTGGTTAACCAATTTGCTCATTTGGTTAACCAATTTGCTCATTTGGTTAACCAATTTGCTCATTTGGTTAACCAGTTTGCTCATTTGGTTAAAAAAAGTAGTTAAATCAAAATTGCTCATTTGGTTAACCAATTTGCTCATTTGGTTAACCAAGATTGCTCATTTGGTTAACCAATTTGCTCATTTGGTTAACCAATTTGCTCATTTGGTTAACCAAGATTGCTCATTTGGTTAACCAGTTTGCTCATTTGGTTAAAAAAAGTAGTTAAATCAAAATTGCTCATTTGGTTAACCAATTTGCTCATTTGGTTAACCAAGATTGCTCATTTGGTTAACCAATTTGCTCATTTGGTTAACCAGTTTGCTCATTTGGTTAAAAAAGTAGTTAAATCAAAATTGCTCATTTGGTTAACCAATTTGCTCATTTGGTTAACCAGTTTGCTCATTTGGTTAAAAAAGTAGTTAAATCAAAATTGCTCATTTGGTTAACCAATTTGCTCATTTGGTTAACCAATTTGCTCATTTGGTTAACCAATTTGCTCATTTGGTTAACCAGTTTGCTCATTTGGTTAAAAAAAGTAGTTAAATCAAAATTGCTCATTTGGTTAACCAATTTGCTCATTTGGTTAACCAAGATTGCTCATTTGGTTAACCAATTTGCTCATTTGGTTAACCAAAATTGCTCATTTGGTTAACCAATTTGCTCATTTGGTTAACCAATTTGCTCATTTGGTTAACCAAGATTGCTCATTTGGTTAACCAATTTGCTCATTTGGTTAACCAATTTGCTCATTTGGTTAACCAAGATTGCTCATTTGGTTAACCAATTTGCTCATTTGGTTAACCAATTTGCTCATTTGGTTAACCAAGATTGCTCATTTGGTTAACCAATTTGCTCATTTGGTTAACCAGTTTGCTCATTTGGTTAAAAAAAGTAGATAAATCAAAATTGCTCATTTGGTTAACCAATTTGCTCATTTGGTTAACCAAGATTGCTCATTTGGTTAACCAATTTGCTCATTTGGTTAACCATATTGCTCATTTGGTTAAAAAAGTAGTTAAATCAAAATTGCTCATTTGGTTAACCAATTTGCTCATTTGGTTAACCAAGATTGCTCATTTGGTTAACCAATTTGCTCATTTGGTTAACCAGTTTGCTCATTTGGTTAACAAAGTAGTTAAATCAAAATTGCTCATTTGGTTAACCAATTTGCTCATTTGGTTAACCAGTTTGCTCATTTGGTTAAAAAAGTAGTTAAATCAAAATTGCTCATTTGGTTAACAAGATTGCTGATTTGGTTAACCAATTTGCTCATTTGGTTAACCAGTTTGCTCATTTGGTTAAAAAAAGTAGAGTAAATCAAAATTGCTCATTTGGTTAACCAATTTGCTCATTTGGTTAAAATATCTTTGCTCATTTGGTAAACCAAGATTACTCATTTGGTTAACCAGTTTGCTCATTTGGTTAAAAAAGTAGTTAAATCAAAATTGCTCATTTGGTTAACCAATTTGCTCATTTGGTTAACCAAGATTGCTCATTTGGTTAACCAATTTGCTCATTTGGTTAACCATATTGCTCATTTGGTTAAAAAAAGTAGTTAAATCAAAATTGCTCATTTGGTTAACCAATTTGCTCATTTGGTTAACCAATTTGCTCATTTGGTTAACCAATTGCTCATTTGGTTAACCAATTTGCTCATTTGGTTAACCAATTTGCTCATTTGGTTAACCAAGATTGCTCATTTGGTTAACCAATTTGCTCATTTGGTTAACCAATTTGCTCATTTGGTTAACCAATTTGCTCATTTGGTTAACCAATTTGCTCATTTGGTTAACCAATTTGCTCATTTGGTTAACCAAGATTGCTCATTTGGTTAACCAATTTGCTCATTTGGTTAACCAATTTGCTCATTTGGTTAACCAATTTGCTCATTTGGTTAACCAAGATTGCTCATTTGTTAACCAATTTGCTCATTTGGTTAACCAGTTTGCTCATTTGGTTAAAAAAGTAGTTTAAATCAAATTGCTCATGTTGTTAACCAATTTGCTCATTTGTTAACCAGTTGCTCATTTGGTTAAAAAAAGTAGATAAATCAAAATTGCTCATTTGTTAACCAATTTGCTCATTTGGTTAACCAGATTGCTCATTTGGTTAACCCATTTGCTCATTTGGTACCCTATTTGCTCATTTGGTAAACCAAGATTACTCATTTGGTTAACCATTTTGCTCATTTGGTTAAAAAAGAGTAGTTAAATCAAAATTGCTCATTTGGTTAACCAATTTGCTCATTTGGTTAACCAAGATTGCTCATTGGGTTACCAATTTGCTCATGTGGTTAACCAGTTTGCTCATTGGTTAAAAAAAAGTAGTTAAATCAAAATTGCTCATTTGGTTAACCAATTTGCTCATTTGGTTACCAGTTTGCTCATTTGGTTAAAAAAAGTAGTTAAATCAAAATTGCTCATTTGGTTAACCAAGATTGCTCATTTGGTTAACCAATTTGCTCATTTGGTTAACCAATTTGCTCATTTGGTTAACCAGTTTTGCTCATTTGGTTAAAAAAAAGTAGATAAATCAAAATTGCTCATTTGGTTACCAAGATTGCTCATTTGGTTAACCAATTTGCTCATTTTGGTTAACCAAATTGCTCATTTGGTTAACCTATTTGCTCATTTGGTTAACCAATTTTGCTCATTTGGTTAACCAAGATTGCTCATTTGGTTAACCAATTTGCTCATTTGGTTAACCAATTTGCTTATTTGGTTTACCAAGATTGCTCATTTGGTTAACCAATTTGCTCATTTGGTTAACTAATTTGCTCATTTGGTTAACCAAGATTGCTCATTTGGTTAACCAATTTGCTCATTTGGTTGACCAGTTTGCTCATTTGTTTAAAAAAAGTAGATAAATCAAAATTGCTCATTTGGTTAACCAATTTGCTCATTTGGTTAACCAAGATTGCTCATTTAGTTAACCAATTTGCTCATTTAGTTAACCATATTGCTCATTTGGTTAAAAAAAGTAGTTAAATCAAAATTGCTCATTTGGTTAACCAATTTGCTCATTTGGTTAACCAAGATTGCTCATTTGGTTAACCAATTTGCTCATTTGGTTAACCAGTTTGCTCATTTGGTTAAACAAAGTAGTTAAATCAAAATTGCTCATTTGGTTAACCAATTTGCTCATTTGGTTAACCAGTTTGCTCATTTGGTTAAAAAAAGTAGTTAAATCAAAATTGCTCATTTGGTTAACCAAGATTGCTGATTTGGTTAACCAATTTGCTCATTTGGTTAACCAGTTTGCTCATTTGGTTAAAAAAAGTAGATAAATCAAAATTGCTCATTTGGTTAACCAATTTGCTCATTTGGTTAAAATATTTGCTCATTTGGTAAACCAAGATTACTCATTTGGTTAACCAGTTTGCTCATTTGGTTAAAAAAAGTAGTTAAATCAAAATTGTTCATTTGGTTAACCAATTTGCTCATTTGGTTAACCAAGATTGCTCATTTGGTTAACCAATTTGCTCATTTGGTTAACCATATTGCTCATTTGGTTAAAAAAAGTAGTTAAATCAAAATTGCTCATTTGGTTAACCACTTTGCTCATTGGTTAACCAATTTGCTCATTTGGTTAACCAAGATTGCTCATTTGGTTAACCAATTTGCTCATTTGGTTAACCAATTTGCTCATTGGTTACCAAGATTGCTCTTTATTTAACCAATTTGCTCATTTGGTTAACCAATTTGCTCATTTGGTTACCCTATTTGCTCATTTAGTTAACCAATTTGCTCATTTGGTTAACTAATTTGCTCATTTGGTTAACCAAGATTGCTCATTTGGTTAACCAATTTGCTCATTTGGTTAACCAATTTGCTCATTTGGTTAACCTATTTGCTCATTTGGTTAACCAATTTGCTCATTTGGTTAACCAAGATTGCTCATTTGGTTAACCAGTTTGCTCATTTGGTTAATAAATGTAGTTAAATCAAAATTGCTCACTGGTTAACCAATTTGCACATTTGGTTAACCAAGATTGCTCATTTGGTTAACCTATTTGCTCATTTGGTTAACCAATTTGCTCATTTGGTTAACCAATTTGCTCATTTGGTAAACCAATTTGCTCATTTGGTTAACCAAGATTGCTCATTTGGTTAACCACTTTGCTCATTTGGTTAACCAAGATTGCTCATTTGGTTAACCAATTTGCTCATTTGGTTAACTAATTTGCTCATTTGGTTAACCAAGATTGCTCATTTGGTTAACCAATTTGCTCATTTGGTTAACCAGTTTGCTCATTTGGTTAAAAAAAGTAGTTAAATCAAAATTGCTCATTTGGTTAACCAGTTTGCTCATTTGGTTAATAAATGTAGTTAAATCAAAATTGCTCACTGGTTAACCAATTTGCACATTTGGTTAACCAAGATTGCTCATTTGGTTACCCTATTTGCTCATTTGGTAAACCAAGATTACTCATTTGGTTAACCAGTTTGCTCATTTGGTTAAAAAAAGTAGTTAAATCAAAATTGCTCATTTGGTTAACCAATTTGCTCATTTGGTTAAGCAATTTGCTCATTTCGTTAACCAATTTGCTCATTTGGTTAACCAATTTGCTCATTTGGTTAACCAGTTTGCTCATTTGGTTAAAAAAAGTAGTTAAATCAAAATTGCTCATTTGGTTAACCAATTTGCTCATTTGGTTAACCAAGATTGCTCATTTGGTTAACCAATTTGCTCATTTGGTTACCCTATTTGCTCATTTGGTAAACCAATTTGCTCATTTGGTTAACTAATTTGCTCATTTGGTTAACCAAGATTGCTCATTTGGTTAACCAATTTGCTCATTTGGTTAACCAATTTGCTCATTTGGTTACCCTATTTGCTCATTTGGTAACCAAGATTACTCATTTGGTTAACAGTTTGCTCATTTGGTTAAAAAAGTAGTTAAATCAAAATTGCTCATTTGGTTAACCAATTTGCTCATTTGGTTAACCAAGATTGCTCATTTGGTTAACCAATTGCTCATTTGGTTAACCAGTTTGCTCATTTGGTTAAAAAAAGTAGTTAATCAAAATTGCTCATTTGGTTAACCAATTTGCTCATTTGGTTAACCAGTTTGCTCATTTGGTTAAAAAAAGTAGTTAAATCAAAATTGCTCATTTGGTTAACCAAGATTGCTCATTTGGTTAACCAATTTGCTCATTTGGTTAACCAATTTGCTCATTTGGTTAACCAGTTTGCTCATTTGGTTAAAAAAAAGTAGATAAATCAAAATTGCTCATTTGGTTAACCAAGATTGCTCATTTGGTTAACCAATTTGCTCATTTGGTTAACCAAAATTGCTCATTTGGTTAACCTATTTGCTCATTTGGTTAACCAATTTGCTCATTTGGTTAACCAAGATTGCTCATTTGGTTAACCAATTTGCTCATTTGGTTAACCATTTGCTCATTTGGTTAACCAAGATTGCTCATTTGGTTAACCAATTTGCTCATTTGGTTAACCAATTTGCTCATTTGGTTAACCAAGATTGCTCATTTGGTTAACCAATTTGCTCATTTGGTTAACCAGTTTGCTCATTTGGTTAAAAAAGTAGATAAATCCAAATTGCTCATTTGGTTAACCAATTTGCTCATTTGGTTAACCAAGATTGCTCATTTGGTTAACCAATTTGCTCATTTGGTTAACCATTTGCTCATTTGGTTAAAAAAGTAGTTAAATCAAATTGCTCATTTGGTTAACCAATTTGCTCATTTGGTTAACCAAGATTGCTCATTTGGTTAACCAATTTGCTCATTTGGTTAACCATTTTGCTCATTTGGTTAAACAAAGTAGTTAAATCAAAATTGCTCATTTGGTTAACCAATTTGCTCATTTGGTTAACCATTTGCTCATTTGGTTAAAAAAAGTAGTTAAATCAAAATTGCTCATTTGGTTAACCAATTTGCTCATTTGGTTAACCAATTTGCTCATTTGGTTAACCATTTTGCTCATTTGGTTAAAAAAGTAGTAAATCAAATGCTCATTTGGTTAACCAATTTGCTCATTTGGTTAAAATATTTGCTCATTTGGTTAACCAAGATTTGCTCATTTGGTTAACCAGTTTGCTCATTTGGTTAAAAAAAGTAGTTAAATCAATTGCTCATTTGGTTAACCAATTTGCTCATTTGGTTAACCAAGATTGCTCATTTGTTAATAACCATTTGCTCATTTGGTTAACCAATTGCTCATTTGGTTAAAAAAAGTAGTTAAATCAAAATTGCTCATTTGGTTAACCAATTTGCTCATTTGGTTAACCAATTGCTCATTTGGTTAACCAATTGCTCATTTGGTTAACCATTTGCTCATTTGGTTAACCAATTTGCTCATTTGGTTAACCAATTTGCTCATTTGGTTAACCAATTTGCTCATTTGGTTAACCAATTTGCTCATTTGGTTAACCAATTTGCTCATTTGGTTAACCAATTTGCTCATTTGGTTAACCAATTTGCTCATTTGGTTAACCAATTTGCTCATTTGGTTAACCAATTTGCTCATTTGGTTAACCAATTTGCTCATTTGGTTAACCTATTTGCTCATTTGGTTAACCAATTTGCTCATTTGGTTAACCAAGATTGCTCATTTGGTTAACCAGTTTGCTCATTTGGTTAAAAAATGTAGTTAAATCAAAATTGCTCATTGGTTAACCAATTTGCTCATTTGGTTAACCAGATTGCTCATTTGGTTAACCAATTTGCTCATTTGGTTAACCAATTTGCTCATTTGGTTAACCAATTTGCTCATTTGGTTAACCAATTTGCTCATTTGGTTAACCAAGATTGCTCATTTGGTTAACCAATTTGCTCATTTGGTTAACCAAGATTGCTCATTTGGTTAACCAATTTGCTCATTTGGTTAACCAATTTGCTCATTTGGTTAACCAAGATTGCTCATTTGGTTAACCAATTTGCTCATTTGGTTAACCAGTTTGCTCATTTGGTTAAAAAAGTAGTTAAATCAAAATTGCTCATTTGGTTAACCATTTTGCTCATTTGGTTAACAATGTAGTTAAATCAAATTGCTCATTTGGTTAACCAATTTGCTCATTTGGTTAACCAAGATTGCTCATTTGGTTAACCAATTTGCTCATTTGGTTAACCAAATTGCTCATTTGGTTAACCAGTTTGCTCATTTGGTTAAAAAAAGTAGTTAAATCAAAATTGCTCATTTGGTTAACCAATTTGCTCATTTGGTTAACCAATTTGCTCATTTGGTTAACCAATTTGCTCATTTGGTTAACCAATTTGCTCATTTGGTTAACCATTTTGCTCATTTGGTTAAAAAAAGTAGTTAAATCAAATTGCTCATTTGGTTAACCAATTTGCTCATTTGGTTAACAAGATTGCTCATTTGGTTAACCAATTTGCTCATTTGGTTACCCTATTTGCTCATTTGGTTAACCAAGATTGCTCATTTGGTTAACCAGTTTGCTCATTTGGTTAAAAAAAGTAGTTAAATCAAAATTGCTCATTTGGTTAACCAATTTGCTCATTTGGTTAACCAAGATTGCTCATTTGGTTAACCAATTTGCTCATTTGGTTAACCAGTTTGCTCATTTGGTTAAAAAAAGTAGTTAAATCAAAATTGCTCATTTGGTTAACCAATTTGCTCATTTGGTTAACCAGTTTGCTCATTTGGTTAAAAAAAGTAGTTAAATCAAAATTGCTCATTTGGTTAACCAAATTGCTCATTTGGTTAACCAATTTGCTCATTTGGTTAACCAATTTGCTCATTTGGTTAACCAGTTTGCTCATTTGGTTAAAAAAAGTAGATAAATCAAAATTGCTCATTTGGTTAACCAATTTGCTCATTTGGTTAACCAAGATTGCTCATTTGGTTAACCAATTTGCTCATTTGGTTAACCAAAATTGCTCATTTGGTTAACCAATTTGCTCATTTGGTTAACCAATTTGCTCATTTGGTTAACCAAGATTGCTCATTTGGTTAACCAATTTGCTCATTTGGTTAACCAATTTGCTCATTTGGTTAACCAAGATTGCTCATTTGGTTAACCAATTTGCTCATTTGGTTAACCAATTTGCTCATTTGGTTAACCAAATTGCTCATTTGGTTAACCAATTTGCTCATTTGGTTAACCAGTTTGCTCATTTGGTTAAAAAAAGTAGTTAAATCAAAATTGCTCATTTGGTTAACCAATTTGCTCATTTGGTTAACCAAGATTGCTCATTTGGTTAACCAATTTGCTCATTTGGTTAACCATTTGCTCATTTGGTTAAAAAAGTAGTTAAATCAAAATTGCTCATTTGGTTAACCAATTTGCTCATTTGGTTAACCAAGATTGCTCATTTGGTTAACCAATTTGCTCATTTGGTTAACCAGTTTGCTCATTTGGTTAAACAAAGTAGTTAAATCAAAATTGCTCATTTGGTTAACCAATTTGCTCATTTGGTTAACCAGTTTGCTCATTTGGTTAAAAAAAGTAGTTAAATCAAAATTGCTCATTTGGTTAACCAAGATTGCTCATTTGGTTAACCAATTTGCTCATTTGGTTAACCAGTTTGCTCATTTGGTTAAAAAAAGTAGATAAATCAAAATTGCTCATTTGGTTAACCAATTTGCTCATTTGGTTAAAAATTTGCTCATTTGGTTAACCAAGATTGCTCATTTGGTTAACCAGTTTGCTCATTTGGTTAAAAAAAGTAGTTAAATCAAAATTGCTCATTTGGTTAACCAATTTGCTCATTTGGTTAACCAAGATTGCTCATTTGGTTAACCAATTTGCTCATTTGGTTAACCATTTGCTCATTTGGTTAAAAAAAGTAGTTAAATCAAAATTGCTCATTTGGTTAACCAATTTGCTCATTTGGTTAACCAATTTGCTCATTTGGTTAACCAATTGCTCATTTGGTTAACCAATTTGCTCATTTGGTTAACCAATTTGCTCATTTGGTTAACCAATTTGCTCATTTGGTTAACCAAGATTGCTCATTTGGTTAACCAGTTTGCTCATTTGGTTAAAAAAAGTAGTTAAATCAAAATTGCTCTTTTAGTTAACCAATTTGCTCATTTGGTTAACCAAGATTGCTCATTTGGTTAACCAATTTGCTCATTTGGTTAACCAGTTTGCTCATTTGGTTAAAAAAAGTAGTTAAATCAAAATTGCTCATTTGGTTAACCAATTTGCTCATTTGGTTAACCAGTTTGCTCATTTGGTTAAAAAAAGTAGTTAAATCAAAATTGCTCATTTGGTTAACCAAGATTGCTCATTTGGTTAACCAATTTGCTCATTTGGTTAACCAATTTGCTCATTTGGTTAACTAATTTGCTCATTTGGTTAACCAAGATTGCTCATTTGGTTAACCAATTTGCTCATTTGGTTAACCATATTGCTCATTTGGTTAAAAAAAGTAGTTAAATCAAAATTGCTCATTTGGTTAACCAATTTGCTCATTTGGTTAACCAAGATTGCTCATTTGGTTAACCAATTTGCTCATTTGGTTAACCAAGATTGCTCATTTGGTTAACCAATTTACTCATTTGGTTAACAAATTTGCTCATTTGGTTAACCAAGATTGCTCATTTGGTTAACCAATTTGCTCATTTGGTTAACCATATTGCTCATTTGGTTAAAAAAAGTAGATAAATCAAAATTGCTCATTTGGTTAACCAATTTGCTCATTTGGTTAACCAAGATTGCTCATTTGGTTAACCAATTTGCTCATTTGGTTAACCAAGATTGCTCATTTGGTTAACCAATTTGCTCATTTGGTTAACCAATTTGCTCATTTGGTTAACCAAGATTGCTCATTTGGTTAACCAGTTTGCTCATTTGGTTAAAAAAGTAAATCAAAATTGCTCATTTGGTTAACCAAGATTGCTCATTTGGTTAACCAATTTGCTCATTTGGTTAACTAATTTGCTCATTTGGTTAACCAAGATTGCTCATTTGGTTAACCAATTTGCTCATTTGGTTAACCAGTTTGCTCATTTGGTTAAAAAAAGTAGATAAATCAAAATTGCTCATTTGGTTAACCAATTTGCTCATTTGGTTAACCAATTTGCTCATTTGGTTAACCAATTTGCTCATTTGGTTAACCAATTTGCTCATTTGGTTAACCAATTTGCTCATTTGGTTAACCAAGATTGCTCATTTGGTTAACCAATTTGCTCATTTGGTTAACCAAGATTGCTCATTTGGTTAACCAATTTGCTCATTTGGTTAACCAAGATTGCTCATTTGGTTAACCAATTTGCTCATTTGGTTAACCAATTTGCTCATTTGGTTAACCAAGATTGCTCATTTGGTTAACCAATTTGCTCATTTGGTTAACCAATTTGCTCATTTGGTTAACCAATTTGCTCATTTGGTTAACCAATTTGCTCATTTGGTTAACCAATTTGCTCATTTGGTTAACCAAGATTGCTCATTTGGTTAACCAATTTGCTCATTTGGTTAACCATTTGCTCATTTGGTTAACCAATTTGCTCATTTGGTTAACCAATTTGCTCATTTGGTTAACCAAGATTGCTCATTTGGTTAACCAGTTTGCTCATTTGGTTAAAAAATGTAGTTAAATCAAAATTGCTCATTTGGTTAACCAATTTGCTCATTTGGTTAACCAAGATTGCTCATTTGGTTAACCAATTTGCTCATTTGGTTAACCAATTTGCTCATTTGGTTAACCAATTTGCTCATTTGGTTAACCAATTTGCTCATTTGGTTAACCAAGATTGCTCATTTGGTTAACCAATTTGCTCATTTGGTTAACCAAGATTGCTCATTTGGTTAACCAATTTGCTCATTTGGTTAACCAATTTGCTCATTTGGTTAACCAAGATTGCTCATTTGGTTAACCAATTTGCTCATTTGGTTAACCAGTTTGCTCATTTGGTTAAAAAAAGTAGTTAAATCAAAATTGCTCATTTGGTTAACCAATTTGCTCATTTGGTTAACCAGTTTGCTCATTTGGTTAAAAAAGTAGATAAATCAAAATTGCTCATTTGGTTAACCAATTTGCTCATTTGGTTAACCAAGATTGCTCATTTGGTTAACCAATTTGCTCATTTGGTTACCCATTTGCTCATTTGGTAAACCAAGATTGCTCATTTGGTTAACCAGTTTGCTCATTTGGTTAAAAAAGTAGTTAAATCAAAATTGCTCATTTGGTTAACCAATTTGCTCATTTGGTTAACCAAGATTGCTCATTTGGTTAACCAATTTGCTCATTTGGTTAACCAGTTTGCTCATTTGGTTAAAAAAGTAGTTAAATCAAAATTGCTCATTTGGTTAACCAATTTGCTCATTTGGTTAACCAGTTTGCTCATTTGGTTAAAAAAAGTAGTTAAATCAAAATTGCTCATTTGGTTAACCAAGATTGCTCATTTGGTTAACCAATTTGCTCATTTGGTTAACCAATTTGCTCATTTGGTTAACCAGTTTGCTCATTTGGTTAAAAAAAGTAGATAAATCAAAATTGCTCATTTGGTTAACCAATTTGCTCATTTGGTTAACCAAGATTGCTCATTTGGTTAACCAATTTGCTCATTTGGTTAACCAAATTGCTCATTTGGTTAACCAATTTGCTCATTTGGTTAACCAATTTGCTCATTTGGTTAACCAAGATTGCTCATTTGGTTAACCAATTTGCTCATTTGGTTAACCAATTTGCTCATTTGGTTAACCAATTTGCTCATTTGGTTAACCAATTTGCTCATTTGGTTAACCAATTTGCTCATTTGGTTAACCAGTTTGCTCATTTGGTTAAAAAAGTAGTTAAATCAAAATTGCTCATTTGGTTAACCAATTTGCTCATTTGGTTAACCAAGATTGCTCATTTGGTTAACCAATTTGCTCATTTGGTTAACCAGTTTGCTCATTTGGTTAAAAAAAGTAGTTAAATCAAAATTGCTCATTTGGTTAACCAATTTGCTCATTTGGTTAACCAATTTGCTCATTTGGTTAACCAATTTGCTCATTTGGTTAACCAAGATTGCTCATTTGGTTAACCAATTTGCTCATTTGGTTAACCAAGATTGCTCATTTGGTTAACCAATTTGCTCATTTGGTTAACCAAGATTGCTCATTTGGTTAACCAATTTGCTCATTTGGTTAACCAATTTGCTCATTTGGTTAACCAAGATTGCTCATTTGGTTAACCAATTTGCTCATTTGGTTAACCAATTTGCTCATTTGGTTAACCAATTTGCTCATTTGGTTAACCAATTTGCTCATTTGGTTAACCAATTTGCTCATTTGGTTAACCAAGATTGCTCATTTGGTTAACCAATTTGCTCATTTGGTTAACCATTTGCTCATTTGGTTAACCAATTTGCTCATTTGGTTAACCAATTTGCTCATTTGGTTAACCAAGATTGCTCATTTGGTTAACCAGTTTGCTCATTTGGTTAAAAAATGTAGTTAAATCAAAATTGCTCATTTGGTTAACCAATTTGCTCATTTGGTTAACCAAGATTGCTCATTTGGTTAACCAATTTGCTCATTTGGTTAACCAATTTGCTCATTTGGTTAACCAATTTGCTCATTTGGTTAACCAATTTGCTCATTTGGTTAACCAAGATTGCTCATTTGGTTAACCAATTTGCTCATTTGGTTAACCAAGATTGCTCATTTGGTTAACCAATTTGCTCATTTGGTTAACCAAGATTGCTCATTTGGTTAACCAATTTGCTCATTTGGTTAACCAATTTGCTCATTTGGTTAACCAAGATTGCTCATTTGGTTAACCAATTTGCTCATTTGGTTAACCAGTTTGCTCATTTGGTTAAAAAAGTAGTTAAATCAAAATTGCTCATTTGGTTAACCAATTTGCTCATTTGGTTAACCAATTTGCTCATTTGGTTAACCAGTTTGCTCATTTGGTTAAAAAAAGTAGATAAATCAAAATTGCTCATTTGGTTAACCAATTTGCTCATTTGGTTAACCAAGATTGCTCATTTGGTTAACCAATTTGCTCATTTGGTTAACCAATTTGCTCATTTGGTTAACCAAGATTGCTCATTTGGTTAACCAATTTGCTCATTTGGTTAACCATATTGCTCATTTGGTTAAAAAAAGTAGTTAAATCAAAATTGCTCATTTGGTTAACCAATTTGCTCATTTGGTTAACCAAGATTGCTCATTTGGTTAACCAATTTGCTCATTTGGTTAACCAATTTGCTCATTTGGTTAACCAAGATTGCTCATTTGGTTAACCAATTTGCTCATTTGGTTAACCAAGATTGCTCATTTGGTTAACCAATTTGCTCATTTGGTTAACCAAGATTGCTCATTTGGTTAACCATTTGCTCATTTGGTTAACCATTTGCTCATTTGGTTAAAAAAGTAGATAAATCAAAATTGCTCATTTGGTTAACCAATTTGCTCATTTGGTTAACCAAGATTGCTCATTTGGTTAACCAATTTGCTCATTTGGTTAACCAAGATTGCTCATTTGGTTAACCTATTTGCACATTTGGTTAACCAATTTGCTCATTTGGTTAACCAAGATTGCTCATTTGGTTAACCAGTTTGCTCATTTGGTTAAAAAAAGTAGTTAAATCAAAATTGCTCATTTGGTTAACCAATTTGCTCATTTGGTTGACCAGTTTGCTCATTTGTTTAAAAAAAGTAGATAAATCAAAATTGCTCATTTGGTTAACCAATTTGCTCATTTGGTTAACCAAGATTGCTCATTTAGTTAACCAATTTGCTCATTAGGTTAACCATATTGCTCATTTGGTTAAAAAAAGTAGTTAAATCAAAATTGCTCATTTGGTTAACCAATTTGCTCATTTGGTTAACCAAGATTGCTCATTTGGTTAACCAATTTGCTCATTTGGTTAACCAAGATTGCTCATTTGGTTAACCAATTTGCTCATTTGGTTAACCAATTTGCTCATTTGGTTAACCAAGATTGCTCATTTGGTAAACCAATTTGCTCATTTGGTTAACTAATTTGCTCATTTGGTTAACCAAGATTGCTCATTTGGTTAACCAATTTGCTCATTTGGTTAAGCAATTTGCTCATTTCGTTAACCAATTTGCTCATTTGGTTAACCAATTTGCTCATTTGGTTAACCAGTTTGCTCATTTGGTTAAAAAAAGTAGTTAAATCAAAATTGCTCATTTGGTTAACCAATTTGCTCATTTGGTTAACCAAGATTGCTCATTTGGATAACCAATTTGCTCATTTGGTTAACCAGTTTGCTCATTTGGTTAAAAAAAGTAGTTAAATCAAAATTGCTCATTTGGTTACCCAATTTGCTCATTTGGTTAACCAATTTGCTCATTTGGTTAACCAATTTGCTCATTTGGTTAACCAAGATTGCTCATTTGGTTAACCAATTTGCTCATTTGGTTAACCAAGATTGCTCATTTGGTTAACCAATTTGCTCATTTGGTTAACCAAGATTGCTCATTTGGTTAACCAATTTGCTCATTTGGTTAACCAATTTGCTCATTTGGTTAACCAAGATTGCTCATTTGGTTAACCAATTTGCTCATTTGGTTAACCAATTTGCTCATTTGGTTAACCAATTTGCTCATTTGGTTAACCAATTTGCTCATTTGGTTAACCAATTTGCTCATTTGGTTAACCAAGATTGCTCATTTGGTTAACCAATTTGCTCATTTGGTTAACCAATTTGCTCATTTGGTTAACCAATTTGCTCATTTGGTTAACCAATTTGCTCATTTGGTTAACCAAGATTGCTCATTTGGTTAACCATTTGCTCATTTGGTTAAAAAATGTAGTTAAATCAAAATTGCTCATTGGTTAACCAATTTGCTCATTTGGTTAACCAAGATTGCTCATTTGGTTAACCAATTTGCTCATTTGGTTAACCAATTTGCTCATTTGGTTAACCAATTTGCTCATTTGGTTAACCAATTTGCTCATTTGGTTAACCAAGATTGCTCATTTGGTTAACCAATTTGCTCATTTGGTTAACCAAGATTGCTCATTTGGTTAACCAATTTGCTCATTTGGTTAACCAATTTGCTCATTTGGTTAACCAAGATTGCTCATTTGGTTAACCAATTTGCTCATTTGGTTAACCAGTTTGCTCATTTGGTTAAAAAAAGTAGTTAAATCAAAATTGCTCATTTGGTTAACCAATTTGCTCATTTGGTTAAAAAAAGTAGTTAAATCAAAATTGCTCATTTGGTTAACCAATTTGCTCATTTGGTTAACCAAGATTGCTCATTTGGTTAACCAATTTGCTCATTTGGTTAACCAAGATTGCTCATTTGGTTAACCAGTTTGCTCATTTGGTTAAAAAAGTAGTTAAATCAAAATTGCTCATTTGGTTAACCAATTTGCTCATTTGGTTAACCAATTTGCTCATTTGGTTAACCAATTTGCTCATTTGGTTAACCAATTTGCTCATTTGGTTAACCAGTTTGCTCATTTGGTTAAAAAAGTAGTTAAATCAAAATTGCTCATTTGGTTAACCAATTTGCTCATTTGGTTAACCAAGATTGCTCATTTGGATAACCAATTTGCTCATTTGGTTAACTAATTTGCTCATTTGGTTAACCAAGATTGCTCATTTGGTTAACCAAGATTGCTCATTTGGTTAACCAATTTGCTCATTTGGTTAACCAGTTTGCTCATTTGGTTAAAAAAAGTAGTTAAATCAAAATTGCTCATTTGGTTAACCAATTTGCTCATTTGGTTAACCAGTTTGCTCATTTGGTTAAAAAAAGTAGATAAATCAAAATTGCTCATTTGGTTAACCAATTTGCTCATTTGGTTAACCAAGATTGCTCATTTGGTTAACCAATTTGCTCATTTGGTTAACCAATTTGCTCATTTGGTTAACCAAGATTGCTCATTTGGTTAACCAGTTTGCTCATTTGGTTAAAAAAAGTAGTTAAATCAAAATTGCTCATTTGGTTAACCAATTTGCTCATTTGGTTAACCAAGATTGCTCATTTGGTTAACCAATTTGCTCATTTGGTTAACCAGTTTGCTCATTTGGTTAACAAAGTAGTTAAATCAAAATTGCTCATTTGGTTAACCAATTTGCTCATTTGGTTAACCAGTTTGCTCATTTGGTTAAAAAAAGTAGTTAAATCAAAATTGCTCATTTGGTTAACCAAGATTGCTCATTTGGTTAACCAATTTGCTCATTTGGTTAACCAGTTTGCTCATTTGGTTAAAAAAAGTAGATAAATCAAAATTGCTCATTTGGTTAACCAATTTGCTCATTTGGTTAAAAATTTGCTCATTTGGTTAACCAATTTGCTCATTTGGTTAACCAGTTTGCTCATTTGGTTAAAAAAAGTAGTTAAATCAAAATTGCTCATTTGGTTAACCAATTTGCTCATTTGGTTAACCAAGATTGCTCATTTGGTTAACCAATTTGCTCATTTGGTTAACCATATTGCTCATTTGGTTAAAAAAAGTAGTTAAATCAAAATTGCTCATTTGGTTAACCAATTTGCTCATTTGGTTAACCAAGATTGCTCATTTGGTTAACCAATTTGCTCATTTGGTTAACCAAGATTGCTCATTTGGTTAACCAATTTGCTCATTTGGTTAACCAATTTGCTCATTTGGTTAACCAATTGCTCATTTGGTTAACCAGTTTGCTCATTTGGTTAAAAAAAGTAGTTTAATCAAAATTGCTCATTTGGTTAACCAATTTGCTCATTTGGTTAACCAAGATTGCTCATTTGGTTAACCAATTTGCTCATTTGGTTAACCAGTTTGCTCATTTGGTTAAAAAAAGTAGTTAAATCAAAATTGCTCATTTGGTTAACCAATTTGCTCATTTGGTTAACCAGTTTGCTCATTTGGTTAAAAAAGTAGTTAAATCAAAATTGCTCATTTGGTTAACCAATTTGCTCATTTGGTTAACCAATTTGCTCATTTGGTTAACCAATTTGCTCATTTGGTTAACCAATTTGCTCATTTGGTTAACCAAGATTGCTCATTTGGTTAACCAATTTGCTCATTTGGTTAACCATTTGCTCATTTGGTTAAAAAAAGTAGTTAAATCAAAATTGCTCATTTGGTTAACCAATTTGCTCATTTGGTTAACCAAGATTGCTCATTTGGTTAACCAATTTGCTCATTTGGTTAACCAAGATTGCTCATTTGGTTAACCAATTTGCTCATTTGGTTAACCAATTTGCTCATTTGGTTAACCAAGATTGCTCATTTGGTTAACCAATTTGCTCATTTGGTTAACCATTTGCTCATTTGGTTAAAAAAAGTAGTTAAATCAAAATTGCTCATTTGGTTAACCAATTTGCTCATTTGGTTAACCAAGATTGCTCATTTGGTTAACCAATTTGCTCATTTGGTTAACCAAGATTGCTCATTTGGTTAACCAATTTGCTCATTTGGTTAACCAATTTGCTCATTTGGTTAACCAATTGCTCATTTGGTTAACCAGTTTGCTCATTTGGTTAAAAAAAGTAGTTAAATCAAAATTGCTCATTTGGTTAACCAATTTGCTCATTTGGTTAACCAATTTGCTCATTTGGTTAACCAATTTGCTCATTTGGTTAACCAAGATTGCTCATTTGGTTAACCAATTTGCTCATTTGGTTAACCAGTTTGCTCATTTGGTTAAAAAAAGTAGTTAAATCAAATTGCTCATTTGGTTAACCAATTTGCTCATTTGGTTAACCAATTTGCTCATTTGGTTAACCAATTTGCTCATTTGGTTAACCAATTTGCTCATTTGGTTAACCAATTTGCTCATTTGGTTAACCAAGATTGCTCATTTGGTTAACCAATTTGCTCATTTGGTTAACCAATTTGCTCATTTGGTTAACCAAGATTGCTCATTTGGTTAACCAATTTGCTCATTTGGTTAACCAATTTGCTCATTTGGTTAACCAATTTGCTCATTTGGTTAACCAATTTGCTCATTTGGTTAACCAGTTTGCTCATTTGGTTAAAAAAAGTAGTTAAATCAAAATTGCTCATTTGGTTAACCAATTTGCTCATTTGGTTAACCAAGATTGCTCATTTGGTTAACCAATTTGCTCATTTGGTTAACCAGTTTGCTCATTTGGTTAAAAAAAGTAGTTAAATCAAAATTGCTCATTTGGTTAACCAATTTGCTCATTTGGTTAACCAATTTGCTCATTTGGTTAACCAATTTGCTCATTTGGTTAACCAAGATTGCTCATTTGGTTAACCAATTTGCTCATTTGGTTAACCAAGATTGCTCATTTGGTTAACCAATTTGCTCATTTGGTTAACCAAGATTGCTCATTTGGTTAACCAATTTGCTCATTTGGTTAACCAATTTGCTCATTTGGTTAACCAAGATTGCTCATTTGGTTAACCAATTTGCTCATTTGGTTAACCAATTTGCTCATTTGGTTAACCAATTTGCTCATTTGGTTAACCAATTTGCTCATTTGGTTAACCAATTTGCTCATTTGGTTAACCAAGATTGCTCATTTGGTTAACCAATTTGCTCATTTGGTTAACCAATTTGCTCATTTGGTTAACCAATTTGCTCATTTGGTTAACCAATTTGCTCATTTGGTTAACCAAGATTGCTCATTTGGTTAACCAGTTTGCTCATTTGGTTAAAAAATGTAGTTAAATCAAAATTGCTCATTTGGTTAACCAATTTGCTCATTTGGTTAACCAAGATTGCTCATTTGGTTAACCAATTTGCTCATTTGGTTAACCAATTTGCTCATTTGGTTAACCAATTTGCTCATTTGGTTAACCAATTTGCTCATTTGGTTAACCAAGATTGCTCATTTGGTTAACCAATTTGCTCATTTGGTTAACCAAGATTGCTCATTTGGTTAACCAATTTGCTCATTTGGTTAACCAATTTGCTCATTTGGTTAACCAAGATTGCTCATTTGGTTAACCAATTTGCTCATTTGGTTAACCAGTTTGCTCATTTGGTTAAAAAAGTAGTTAAATCAAAATTGCTCATTTGGTTAACCAATTTGCTCATTTGGTTAACCAAGATTGCTCATTTGGTTAACCAATTTGCTCATTTGGTTAACCAATTTGCTCATTTGGTTAACCAATTTGCTCATTTGGTTAACCAAGATTGCTCATTTGGTTAACCAATTTGCTCATTTGGTTAACCAGTTTGCTCATTTGGTTAAAAAAAGTAGTTAAATCAAAATTGCTCATTTGGTTAACCAATTTGCTCATTTGGTTAACCAGTTTGCTCATTTGGTTAAAAAAAGTAGATAAATCAAAATTGCTCATTTGGTTAACCAATTTGCTCATTTGGTTAACCAAGATTGCTCATTTGGTTAACCAATTTGCTCATTTGGTTAACCAATTTGCTCATTTGGTTAACCAAGATTGCTCATTTGGTTAACCAGTTTGCTCATTTGGTTAAAAAAAGTAGTTAAATCAAAATTGCTCATTTGGTTAACCAATTTGCTCATTTGGTTAACCAAGATTGCTCATTTGGTTAACCAATTTGCTCATTTGGTTAACCAGTTTGCTCATTTGGTTAAACAAAGTAGTTAAATCAAAATTGCTCATTTGGTTAACCAATTTGCTCATTTGGTTAACCAGTTTGCTCATTTGGTTAAAAAAAGTAGTTAAATCAAAATTGCTCATTTGGTTAACCAAGATTGCTCATTTGGTTAACCAATTTGCTCATTTGGTTGTCCAGTTTGCTCATTTGTTTAAAAAAAGTAGATAAATCAAAATTGCTCATTTGGTTAACCAATTTGCTCATTTGGTTAACTAATTTGCTCATTTGGTTAACCAAGATTGCTCATTTGGTTAACCAGTTTGCTCATTTGGTTAAAAAAAGTAGTTAAATCAAAATTGCTCATTTGGTTAACCAATTTGCTCATTTGGTTAACCAAGATTGCTCATTTGGTTAACCAATTTGCTCATTTGGTTAACCATATTGCTCATTTGGTTAAAAAAAGTAGTTAAATCAAAATTGCTCATTTGGTTAACCAATTTGCTCATTTGGTTAACCAAGATTGCTCATTTGATTAACCAATTTGCTCATTTGGTTAACCAATTTGCTCATTTGGTTAACCAAGATTGCTCATTTGGTTAACCAGTTTGCTCATTTGGTTAAAAAAGTAGTTAAATCAAAATTGCTCATTTGGTTAACCAATTTGCTCATTTGGTTAACCAAGATTGCTCATTTGGTTAACCAATTTGCTCATTTGGTTAACCAGTTTGCTCATTTGGTTAAAAAAAGTAGTTAAATCAAAATTGCTCATTTGGTTAACCAATTTGCTCATTTGGTTAACCAGTTTGCTCATTTGGTTAAAAAAAGTAGTTAAACCAAAATTGCTCATTTGGTTAACCAAATTGCTCATTTGGTTAACCAATTTGCTCATTTGGTTAACCAATTTGCTCATTTGGTTAACCAATTTGCTCATTTGGTTAACCAAGATTGCTCATTTGGTTAACCAATTTGCTCATTTGGTTAACCATTTGCTCATTTGGTTAAAAAAAGTAGTTAAATCAAAATTGCTCATTTGGTTAACCAATTTGCTCATTTGGTTAACCAAGATTGCTCATTTGGTTAACCAATTTGCTCATTTGGTTAACCAAGATTGCTCATTTGGTTAACCAATTTGCTCATTTGGTTAACCAATTTGCTCATTTGGTTAACCAAGATTGCTCATTTGGTTAACCAATTTGCTCATTTGGTTAACCATTTGCTCATTTGGTTAAAAAAAGTAGATAAATCAAAATTGCTCATTTGGTTAACCAATTTGCTCATTTGGTTAACCAAGATTGCTCATTTGGTTAACCAATTTGCTCATTTGGTTAACCAAGATTGCTCATTTGGTTAACCAATTTGCTCATTTGGTTAACCAATTTGCTCATTTGGTTAACCAAGATTGCTCATTTGGTTAACCAGTTTGCTCATTTGGTTAAAAAAGTAGTTAAATCAAAATTGCTCATTTGGTTAACCAATTTGCTCATTTGGTTAACCAATTTGCTCATTTGGTTAACCAATTTGCTCATTTGGTTAACCAAGATTGCTCATTTGGTTAACCAATTTGCTCATTTGGTTAACCAGTTTGCTCATTTGGTTAAAAAAAGTATTAAATCAAAATTGCTCATTTGGTTAACCAATTTGCTCATTTGGTTAACCAATTTGCTCATTTGGTTAACCAATTTGCTCATTTGGTTAACCAATTTGCTCATTTGGTTAACCAATTTGCTCATTTGGTTAACCAAGATTGCTCATTTGGTTAACCAATTTGCTCATTTGGTTAACCAAGATTGCTCATTTGGTTAACCAATTTGCTCATTTGGTTAACCAAGATTGCTCATTTGGTTAACCAATTTGCTCATTTGGTTAACCAATTTGCTCATTTGGTTAACCAAGATTGCTCATTTGGTTAACCAATTTGCTCATTTGGTTAACCAATTTGCTCATTTGGTTAACCAATTTGCTCATTTGGTTAACCAATTTGCTCATTTGGTTAACCAATTTGCTCATTTGGTTAACAAGATTGCTCATTTGGTTAACCAATTTGCTCATTTGGTTAACCAATTTGCTCATTTGGTTAACCAATTTGCTCATTTGGTTAACCAATTTGCTCATTTGGTTAACCAAGATTGCTCATTTGGTTAACCAGTTTGCTCATTTGGTTAAAAAATGTAGTTAAATCAAAATTGCTCATTTGGTTAACCAATTTGCTCATTTGGTTAACCAAGATTGCTCATTTGGTTAACCAATTTGCTCATTTGGTTAACCAATTTGCTCATTTGGTTAACCAATTTGCTCATTTGGTTAACCAATTTGCTCATTTGGTTAACCAAGATTGCTCATTTGGTTAACCAATTTGCTCATTTGGTTAACCAAGATTGCTCATTTGGTTAACCAATTTGCTCATTTGGTTAACCAATTTGCTCATTTGGTTAACCAAGATTGCTCATTTGGTTAACCAATTTGCTCATTTGGTTAACCAGTTTGCTCATTTGGTTAAAAAAAGTAGTTAAATCAAAATTGCTCATTTGGTTAACCAATTTGCTCATTTGGTTAACCAGTTTGCTCATTTGGTTAAAAAAAGTAGATAAATCAAAATTGCTCATTTGGTTAACCAATTTGCTCATTTGGTTAACCAAGATTGCTCATTTGGTTAACCAATTTGCTCATTTGGTTAACCAATTTGCTCATTTGGTTAACCAAGATTGCTCATTTGGTTAACCAGTTTGCTCATTTGGTTAAAAAAAGTAGTTAAATCAAATTGCTCATTTGGTTAACCAATTTGCTCATTTGGTTAACCAAGATTGCTCATTTGGTTAACCAATTTGCTCATTTGGTTAACCAGTTTGCTCATTTGGTTAAAAAAGTAGTTAAATCAAAATTGCTCATTTGGTTAACCAATTTGCTCATTTGGTTAACCAGTTTGCTCATTTGGTTAAAAAAAGTAGTTAAATCAAAATTGCTCATTTGGTTAACCAAGATTGCTCATTTGGTTAACCAATTTGCTCATTTGGTTAACCAATTTGCTCATTTGGTTAACCAGTTTGCTCATTTGGTTAAAAAAAGTAGATAAATCAAAATTGCTCATTTGGTTAACCAATTTGCTCATTTGGTTAACCAAGATTGCTCATTTGGTTAACCAATTTGCTCATTTGGTTAACCAAAATTGCTCATTTGGTTAACCAATTTGCTCATTTGGTTAACCAATTTGCTCATTTGGTTAACCAAGATTGCTCATTTGGTTAACCAATTTGCTCATTTGGTTAACCAATTTGCTCATTTGGTTAACCAATTTGCTCATTTGGTTAACCAATTTGCTCATTTGGTTAACCAATTTGCTCATTTGGTTAACCAGTTTGCTCATTTGGTTAAAAAAAGTAGTTAAATCAAAATTGCTCATTTGGTTAACCAATTTGCTCATTTGGTTAACCAAGATTGCTCATTTGGTTAACCAATTTGCTCATTTGGTTAACCAGTTTGCTCATTTGGTTAAAAAAGTAGTTAAATCAAAATTGCTCATTTGGTTAACCAATTTGCTCATTTGGTTAACCAATTTGCTCATTTGGTTAACCAATTTGCTCATTTGGTTAACCAAGATTGCTCATTTGGTTAACCAATTTGCTCATTTGGTTAACCAAATTGCTCATTTGGTTAACCAATTTGCTCATTTGGTTAACCAAGATTGCTCATTTGGTTAACCAATTTGCTCATTTGGTTAACCAATTTGCTCATTTGGTTAACCAAGATTGCTCATTTGGTTAACCAATTTGCTCATTTGGTTAACCAATTTGCTCATTTGGTTAACCAATTTGCTCATTTGGTTAACCAATTTGCTCATTTGGTTAACCAATTTGCTCATTTGGTTAACCAAGATTGCTCATTTGGTTAACCAATTTGCTCATTTGGTTAACCAATTTGCTCATTTGGTTAACCAATTTGCTCATTTGGTTAACCAATTTGCTCATTTGGTTAACCAAGATTGCTCATTTGGTTAACCAGTTTGCTCATTTGGTTAAAAAAGTAGTTAAATCAAAATTGCTCATTTGGTTAACCAATTTGCTCATTTGGTTAACCAAGATTGCTCATTTGGTTAACCAATTTGCTCATTTGGTTAACCAATTTGCTCATTTGGTTAACCAATTTGCTCATTTGGTTAACCAATTTGCTCATTTGGTTAACCAAGATTGCTCATTTGGTTAACCAATTTGCTCATTTGGTTAACCAAGATTGCTCATTTGGTTAACCAATTTGCTCATTTGGTTAACCAATTTGCTCATTTGGTTAACCAAGATTGCTCATTTGGTTAACCAATTTGCTCATTTGGTTAACCAGTTTGCTCATTTGGTTTAAAAAAGTAGTTAATCAAAATTGCTCATTTGGTTAACCAATTTGCTCATTTGGTTAACCAAGATTGCTCATTTGGTTAACCAATTTGCTCATTTGGTTAACCAATTTGCTCATTTGGTTAACAAGATTGCTCATTTGGTTAACCAATTTGCTCATTTGGTTAACCATATTGCTCATTTGGTTAAAAAAAGTAGTTAAATCAAAATTGCTCATTTGGTTAACCAATTTGCTCATTTGGTTAACCAAGATTGCTCATTTGGTTAACCAATTTGCTCATTTGGTTAACCAATTTGCTCATTTGGTTAACCAAGATTGCTCATTTGGTTAACCAATTTGCTCATTTGGTTAACCAAGATTGCTCATTTGGTTAACCAATTTGCTCATTTGGTTAACCAAGATTGCTCATTTGGTTAACCAATTTGCTCATTTGGTTAACCATATTGCTCATTTGGTTAAAAAAAGTAGTTAATTCAAATTGCTCATTTGGTTAACCAATTTGCTCATTTGGTTAACCAAGATTGCTCATTTGGTTAACCAATTTGCTCATTTGGTTAACCAGATTGCTCATTTGGTTAACCAATTTGCTCATTTGGTTAACCAATTTGCTCATTTGGTTAACCAATTGCTCATTTGGTTAACCAGTTTGCTCATTTGGTTAAAAAAGTAGTTAAATCAAAATTGCTCATTTGGTTAACCAATTTGCTCATTTGGTTAACCATTTTGCTCATTTGGTTAAAAAAAGTAGATAAATCAAAATTGCTCATTTGGTTAACCAATTTGCTCATTTGGTTAACCAAGATTGCTCATTTGGTTAACCAATTTGCTCATTTGGTTAACCATATTGCTCATTTGGTTAAAAAAGTAGTTAAATCAAAATTGCTCATTTGGTTAACCAATTTGCTCATTTGGTTAACCAAGATTGCTCATTTGGTTAACCAATTTGCTCATTTGGTTAACCAATTTGCTCATTTGGTTAACCAAGATTGCTCATTTGGTTAACCAATTTGCTCATTTGGTTAACCAATTTGCTCATTTGGTTAACCAAGATTGCTCATTTGGTTAACCAATTTGCTCATTTGGTTAACAATTTGCTCATTTGGTTAACCAATTTGCTCATTTGGTTAACCAATTTGCTCATTTGGTTAACCAGTTTGCTCATTTGGTTAAAAAAAGTAGTTAAATCAAAATTGCTCATTTGGTTAACCAATTTGCTCATTTGGTTAACCAAGATTGCTCATTTGGTTAACCAATTTGCTCATTTGGTTAACCATTTTGCTCATTTGGTTAAAAAAAGTAGTTAAATCAAAATTGCTCATTTGGTTAACCAATTTGCTCATTTGGTTAACCAATTTGCTCATTTGGTTAACCAATTTGCTCATTTGGTTAACCAAGATTGCTCATTTGGTTAACCAATTTGCTCATTTGGTTAACCAAGATTGCTCATTTGGTTAACCAAGATTGCTCATTTGGTTAACCAATTTGCTCATTTGGTTAACCATTTGCTCATTTGGTTAACCAATTTGCTCATTTGGTTAACCAATTTGCTCATTTGGTTAACCAATTTGCTCATTTGGTTAACCAAGATTGCTCATTTGGTTAACCAATTTGCTCATTTGGTTAACCAATTTGCTCATTTGGTTAACCAATTTGCTCATTTGGTTAACCAATTTGCTCATTTGGTTAACCAATTTGCTCATTTGGTTAACCAGTTTGCTCATTTGGTTAAAAATGTAGTTAAATCAAAATTGCTCATTTGGTTAACCAATTTGCTCATTTGGTTAACCAAGATTGCTCATTTGGTTAACCAATTTGCTCATTTGGTTAACCAATTTGCTCATTTGGTTAACCAATTTGCTCATTTGGTTAACCAATTTGCTCATTTGGTTAACCAAGATTGCTCATTTGGTTAACCAGTTTGCTCATTTGGTTAAAAAAGTAGTTAAATCAAAATTGCTCATTTGGTTAACCAATTTGCTCATTTGGTTAACCAGTTTGCTCATTTGGTTAAAAAAAGTAGATAAATCAAAATTGCTCATTTGGTTAACCAATTTGCTCATTTGGTTAACCAAGATTGCTCATTTGGTTAACCAATTTGCTCATTTGGTTAACCAATTTGCTCATTTGGTTAACCAATTGCTCATTTGGTTAACCAGTTTGCTCATTTGGTTAAAAAAAGTAGTTAAATCAAATTGCTCATTTGGTTAACCAATTTGCTCATTTGGTTAACCAAGATTGCTCATTTGGTTAACCAATTTGCTCATTTGGTTAACCAGTTTGCTCATTTGGTTAAAAAAGTAGTTAAATCAAAATTGCTCATTTGGTTAACCAATTTGCTCATTTGGTTAACCAGTTTGCTCATTTGGTTAAAAAAAGTAGTTAAATCAAAATTGCTCATTTGGTTAACCAATTTGCTCATTTGGTTAACCAATTTGCTCATTTGGTTAACCAATTTGCTCATTTGGTTAACCAGTTTGCTCATTTGGTTAAAAAAAGTAGATAAATCAAAATTGCTCATTTGGTTAACCAATTTGCTCATTTGGTTAACCAAGATTGCTCATTTGGTTAACCAATTTGCTCATTTGGTTAACCAAATTGCTCATTTGGTTAACCAATTTGCTCATTTGGTTAACCAATTTGCTCATTTGGTTAACCAAGATTGCTCATTTGGTTAACCAATTTGCTCATTTGGTTAACCAATTTGCTCATTTGGTTAACCAAGATTGCTCATTTGGTTAACCAATTTGCTCATTTGGTTAACCAATTTGCTCATTTGGTTAACCAATTTGCTCATTTGGTTAACCAATTTGCTCATTTGGTTAACCAATTTGCTCATTTGGTTAACCAGTTTGCTCATTTGGTTAAAAAAGTAGATAAATCAAAATTGCTCATTTGGTTAACCAATTTGCTCATTTGGTTAACCAAGATTGCTCATTTGGTTAACCAATTTGCTCATTTGGTTAACCATATTGCTCATTTGGTTAAAAAAGTAGTTAAATCAAAATTGCTCATTTGGTTAACCAATTTGCTCATTTGGTTAACCAAGATTGCTCATTTGGTTAACCAATTTGCTCATTTGGTTAACCAAGATTGCTCATTTGGTTAACCAATTTGCTCATTTGGTTAACCAATTTGCTCATTTGGTTAACCAAGATTGCTCATTTGGTTAACCAATTTGCTCATTTGGTTAACCATATTGCTCATTTGGTTAAAAAAAGTAGATAAATCAAAATTGCTCATTTGGTTAACCAATTTGCTCATTTGGTTAACCAAGATTGCTCATTTGGTTAACCAATTTGCTCATTTGGTTAACCAAGATTGCTCATTTGGTTAACCAATTTGCTCATTTGGTTAACCAATTTGCTCATTTGGTTAACCAAGATTGCTCATTTGGTTAACCAGTTTGCTCATTTGGTTAAAAAAAGTAGTTAAATCAAAATTGCTCATTTGGTTAACCAATTTGCTCATTTGGTTAACCAATTTGCTCATTTGGTTAACCATTTGCTCATTTGGTTAACCAAGATTGCTCATTTGGTTAACCAATTTGCTCATTTGGTTGACCAGTTTGCTCATTTGTTTAAAAAAAGTAGATAAATCAAAATTGCTCATTTGGTTAACCAATTTGCTCATTTGGTTAACTAATTTGCTCATTTGGTTAACCAAGATTGCTCATTTGGTTAAAAAAAGTAGTTAAATCAAAATTGCTCATTTGGTTAACCAATTTGCTCATTTGGTTAACCAGTTTGCTCATTTGGTTAAAAAAAGTAGATAAATCAAAATTGCTCATTTGGTTAACCAATTTGCTCATTTGGTTAACCAAGATTGCTCATTTGGTTAACCAATTTGCTCATTTGGTTAACCAATTTGCTCATTTGGTTAACCAAGATTGCTCATTTGGTTAACCAGTTTGCTCATTTGGTTAAAAAAAGTAGTTAAATCAAAATTGCTCATTTGGTTAACCAATTTGCTCATTTGGTTAACCAAGATTGCTCATTTGGTTAACCAATTTGCTCATTTGGTTAACCATATTGCTCATTTGGTTAAAAAAAGTAGTTTAAATCAAAATTGCTCATTTGGTTAACCAATTTGCTCATTTGGTTAACCAAGATTGCTCATTTGGTTAACCAATTTGCTCATTTGGTTAACCATATTGCTCATTTGGTTAAAAAAGTAGTTAAATCAAATTGCTCATTTGGTTAACCAATTTGCTCATTTGGTTAACCAAGATTGCTCATTTGGTTAACCAATTTGCTCATTTGGTTAACCAATTTGCTCATTTGGTTAACCAAGATTGCTCATTTGGTTAACCAATTTGCTCATTTGGTTAAAAAAAGTAGATAAATCAAAATTGCTCATTTGGTTAACCAATTTGCTCATTTGGTTAACCAAGATTGCTCATTTGGTTAACCAATTTGCTCATTTGGTTAACCAATTTGCTCATTTGGTTAACCAATTTGCTCATTTGGTTAACCAATTTGCTCATTTGGTTAAAAAAAGTATTTAAAAACCAAAATGCTCATTTGGTTAACCAATTTGCTCATTTGGTTAACCAATTGCTCATTTGGTTAACCAATTTGCTCATTTGGTTAACCATTTGCTCATTTGGTTAAAAAAGTAGTAAAATCAAAATTGCTCATTTGGTTAACCAATTTGCTCATTTGGTTAACCAGATTGTGCTCATTTGGTTAACCAATTTGCTCATTTGGTTAACCATATTGCTCATTTGGTTAAAAAAGTAGTTAAATCCAAAATTGCTCATTTGGTTAACCAATTTGCTCATTTGGTTAACCAAGATTGCTCATTTGGTTAACCAATTTGCTCATTTGGTTAACCAGTTGCTCATTTGGTTAAAAAAAGTCTTAAATCAAATTGCTCATTTGGTTAACCATTTGCTCATTTGGTTAACCAGTTTGCTCATTTGGTTAAAAAAGTAGATAAATCAAAATTGCTCATTTGGTTAACCAATTTGCTCATTTGGTTAACCAAGATTGCTCATTTGGTTAACCAATTTGCTCATTTGGTTAACCAATTGCTCATTTGGTTAACCAATTTGCTCATTTGGTTAACCAATTTGCTCATTTGGTTAACCAATTTGCTCATTTGGTTAACCAATTTGCTCATTTGGTTAACCATTTGCTCATTTGGTTAAAACATTTGATAAATCAAAATTGCTCATTTGTTAACCAATTTGCTCATTTGGTTAACCAAGATTGCTCATTTGGTTAACCAATTTGCTCATTTGGTTAACCAAGATTGCTCATTTGGTTAACCAATTTGCTCATTTGGTTAACCAATTTGCTCATTTGGTTAACCAAGATTGCTCATTTGGTTAACCAGTTTGCTCATTTGGTTAAAAAAAGCTCAGTTAACCAAATTGCTCATTTGGTTAACCAATTTGCTCATTTGGTTAACCATTTGCTCATTTGGTTAAAAAAAGTAGTTAAATCAAAATTGCTCATTTGGTTAACCAATTTGCTCATTTGGTTAAAAATTGTCAGTTTAATCAAAATTGCTCATTTGGTTAACCAATTTGCTCATTTGGTTAACCAATTTGCTCATTTGGTTAACCAATTTGCTCATTTGGTTAACCAATTTGCTCATTTGGTTAACCAATTTGCTCATTTGGTTAAAAAAAGTATTTGGTTAACCAAATTGCTCATTTGGTTAACCAATTTGCTCATTTGGTTAACCAAGATTGCTCATTTGGTTAACCAATTTGCTCATTTGGTTAAAAAAAGTAGTTAAATCAAATTTGCTCATTTGGTTAACCAATTGCTCATTTGGTTAACCAATTTGCTCATTTGGTTAAAAAGTAGTTAAATCCAAATTGCTCATTTGGTTAACCAATTGCTCATTTGGTTAACCAATTTGCTCATTTGGTTAACCATTTGCTCATTTGGTTAAAAAAAGTAGATAAATCAAAATTGCTCATTTGGTTAACCAATTTGCTCATTTGGTTAACCAATTGCTCATTTGGTTAACCAATTTGCTCATTTGGTTAACCAATTTGCTCATTTGGTTAACCAATTTGCTCATTTGGTTAACCAAGATTGCTCATTTGGTTAACCAATTTGCTCATTTGGTTAACCATTTGCTCATTTGGTTAAAAAAATTAGTTAAATCAAAATTGCTCATTTGGTTAACCAATTTGCTCATTTGGTTAACCAAGATTGCTCATTTGGTTAACCAATTTGCTCATTTGGTTAACCAATTTGCTCATTTGGTTAACCAAGATTGCTCATTTGGTTAACCAATTTGCTCATTTGGTTAACCAAGATTGCTCATTTGGTTAACCAATTTGCTCATTTGGTTAACCAAGATTGCTCATTTGGTTAACCAATTTGCTCATTTGGTTAACCAATTTGCTCATTTGGTTAAAAAAGTAGTTAAATCAAAATTGCTCATTTGGTTAACCAATTTGCTCATTTGGTTAACCAGATTGCTCATTTGGTTAACCAATTTGCTCATTTGGTTAACCAAGATTGCTCATTTGGTTAACCAATTTGCTCATTTGGTTAACCAATTTGCTCATTTGGTTAAAAAAAGTATTTAAATCAAAATTGCTCATTTGGTTAACCAATTTGCTCATTTGGTTAACCAAGATTGCTCATTTGGTTAACCAATTTGCTCATTTGGTTAACCAAGATTGCTCATTTGGTTAACCAATTTGCTCATTTGGTTAACCAATTTGCTCATTTGGTTAACCAATTGCTCATTTGGTTAACCAATTTGCTCATTTGGTTAACCAATTTGCTCATTTGGTTAACCAAGATTGCTCATTTGGTTAACCAATTTGCTCATTTGGTTAACCAATTTGCTCATTTGGTTAACCAATTTGCTCATTTGGTTAACCAATTTGCTCATTTGGTTAACCAATTTGCTCATTTGGTTAACCAATTTGCTCATTTGGTTAACCAATTTGCTCATTTGGTTAACCAAGATTGCTCATTTGGTTAACCAATTTGCTCATTTGGTTAACCAAGATTGCTCATTTGGTTAACCAATTTGCTCATTTGGTTAACCATATTGCTCATTTGGTTAAAAAAAGTAGTTAAATCAAAATTGCTCATTTGGTTAACCAATTTGCTCATTTGGTTAACCAAGATTGCTCATTTGGTTAACCATTTGCTCATTTGGTTAACCAAGATTGCTCATTTGGTTAACCAATTTGCTCATTTGGTTAACCAATTTGCTCATTTGGTTAACCAAGATTGCTCATTTGGTTAACCAATTTGCTCATTTGGTTAACCAATTTGCTCATTTGGTTAACCAAGATTGCTCATTTGGTTAACCAATTTGCTCATTTGGTTAACCAATTTGCTCATTTGGTTAACCAATTTGCTCATTTGGTTAACCAATTTGCTCATTTGGTTAACCAATTTGCTCATTTGGTTAACCAAATTGCTCATTTGGTTAACCAATTTGCTCATTTGGTTAACCAAGATTGCTCATTTGGTTAACCAATTTGCTCATTTGGTTAACCAAGATTGCTCATTTGGTTAACCAATTTGCTCATTTGGTTAACCATTTGCTCATTTGGTAAAAAAAGTAGTTAAATCAAAATTGCTCATTTGGTTAACCAATTTGCTCATTTGGTTAACCAAGATTGCTCATTTGGTTAACCAATTTGCTCATTTGGTTAACCAAGATTGCTCATTTGGTTAACCAATTTGCTCATTTGGTTAACCAATTTGCTCATTTGGTTAACCAATTGCTCATTTGGTTAACCAGTTTGCTCATTTGGTTAAAAAAGTAGTTAAATCAAAATTGCTCATTTGGTTAACCAATTTGCTCATTTGGTTAACCAGTTTGCTCATTTGGTTAAAAAAGTAGATAAATCAAAATTGCTCATTTGGTTAACCATTTGCTCATTTGGTTAAAAAATGTAGTTAAATCAAAATTGCTCATTTGGTTAACCAATTTGCTCATTTGGTTAACCAATATTGCTCATTTGGTTAACCATTTGCTCATTTGGTTACCTTTGCTCATTTGGTTAACCAGTTTGCTCATTTGGTTAAAAAAATAGTTAAATCAAAATTGCTCATTTGGTTAACCAATTTGCTCATTTGGTTAACCAAGATTGCTCATTTGGTTAACCAGTTTGCTCATTTGGTTAAACAAAGTAGTTAAATCAAAATTGCTCATTTGGTTAACCAATTTGCTCATTTGGTTAACCATTTTGCTCATTTGGTTAAAAAAAGTAGTTAAAAAATCAAATTGCTCATTTGGTTAACCAATTGCTCATTTGGTTAACCATTTGCTCATTTGGTTAACCAGTTTGCTCATTTGGTTAAAAAAGTAGTTTAAATCAAAATTGCTCATTTGGTTAACCAATTTGCTCATTTGGTTAACCAATTTGCTCATTTGGTTAACCAATTGCTCATTTGGTTAACCAATTTGCTCATTTGGTTAACCAATTTGCTCATTTGGTTAACCAAATTTGCTCATTTGGTTAACCAATTTGCTCATTTGGTTAACCATTTGCTCATTTGGTTAAAAAAAGTAGTTAAATCAAAATTGCTCATTTGGTTAACCAATTTGCTCATTTGGTTAACCAAGATTGCTCATTTGGTTAACCAATTTGCTCATTTGGTTAACCAATTTGCTCATTTGGTTAACCAAGATTGCTCATTTGGTTAACCAATTTGCTCATTTGGTTAACCAATTGCTCATTTGGTTAACCAATTTGCTCATTTGGTTAACCAAGATTGCTCATTTGGTTAACCAATTTGCTCATTTGGTTAACCATATTGCTCATTTGGTTAAAAAAAGTAGATAAATCAAAATTGCTCATTTGGTTAACCAATTTGCTCATTTGGTTAACCAAGATTGCTCATTTGGTTAACCAATTTGCTCATTTGGTTAACCAATTTGCTCATTTGGTTAACCAATTTGCTCATTTGGTTAACCATATTGCTCATTTGGTTAAAAAAAGTAGTTAAATCAAAATTGCTCATTTGGTTAACCAATTTGCTCATTTGGTTAACCAAGATTGCTCATTTGGTTAACCAATTTGCTCATTTGGTTAACCAAGATTGCTCATTTGGTTAACCAATTTGCTCATTTGGTTAACCAATTTGCTCATTTGGTTAACCAAGATTGCTCATTTGGTTAACCAATTTGCTCATTTGGTTAACCAATTTGCTCATTTGGTTAACCAAGATTGCTCATTTGGTTAACCAATTTGCTCATTTGGTTAACCAATTTGCTCATTTGGTTAACCAATTTGCTCATTTGGTTAACCAATTTGCTCATTTGGTTAACCAATTTGCTCATTTGGTTAACCAAGATTGCTCATTTGGTTAACCAATTTGCTCATTTGGTTAACCAAGATTGCTCATTTGGTTAACCAATTTGCTCATTTGGTTAACCAAGATTGCTCATTTGGTTAACCAATTTGCTCATTTGGTTAACCATTTGCTCATTTGGTTAAAAAAAGTAGTTAAATCAAAATTGCTCATTTGGTTAACCAATTTGCTCATTTGGTTAACCAAGATTGCTCATTTGGTTAACCAATTTGCTCATTTGGTTAACCAAGATTGCTCATTTGGTTAACCAATTTGCTCATTTGGTTAACCAATTTGCTCATTTGGTTAACCAAGATTGCTCATTTGGTTAACCAGTTTGCTCATTTGGTTAAAAAAGTATTAAATCAAAATTGCTCATTTGGTTAACCAATTTGCTCATTTGGTTAACCAGTTTGCTCATTTGGTTAAAAAAAGTAGATAAATCAAAATTGCTCATTTGGTTAACCAATTTGCTCATTTGGTTAACCAATTTGCTCATTTGGTTAACCAATTTGCTCATTTGGTTAACCATATTTGCTCATTTGGTTAAAAAAGTAGTTAAATCAAAATTGCTCATTTGGTTAACCAATTTGCTCATTTGGTTAACCAAGATTGCTCATTTGGTTAACCATTTGCTCATTTGGTTAACCAGATTGCTCATTTGGTTAACCAATTTGCTCATTTGGTTAACCAATTTGCTCATTTGGTTAACCAAATTGCTCATTTGGTTAACCAATTTGCTCATTTGGTTAACCAATTTGCTCATTTGGTTAACCAAGATTGCTCATTTGGTTAACCAATTTGCTCATTTGGTTAACCAATTTGCTCATTTGGTTAACCAATTTGCTCATTTGGTTAACCAATTTGCTCATTTGGTTAACCAGTTTGCTCATTTGGTTAAAAAAAGTAGTTAAATCAAAATTGCTCATTTGGTTAACCAATTTGCTCATTTGGTTAACCAAGATTGCTCATTTGGTTAACCAATTTGCTCATTTGGTTAACCAGTTTGCTCATTTGGTTAAAAAAAGTAGTTAAATCAAAATTGCTCATTTGGTTAACCAATTTGCTCATTTGGTTAACCAATTTGCTCATTTGGTTAACCAATTTGCTCATTTGGTTAACCAAGATTGCTCATTTGGTTAACCAATTTGCTCATTTGGTTAACCAATTGCTCATTTGGTTAACCAATTTGCTCATTTGGTTAACCAAGATTGCTCATTTGGTTAACCAATTTGCTCATTTGGTTAACCAAGATTGCTCATTTGGTTAACCAATTTGCTCATTTGGTTAACCAATTTGCTCATTTGGTTAACCAATTTGCTCATTTGGTTAACCAATTTGCTCATTTGGTTAACCAATTTGCTCATTTGGTTAACCAAGATTGCTCATTTGGTTAACCAATTTGCTCATTTGGTTAACCAATTTGCTCATTTGGTTAACCAATTTGCTCATTTGGTTAACCAATTTGCTCATTTGGTTAACCAAGATTGCTCATTTGGTTAACCAGTTTGCTCATTTGGTTAAAAAAATGTAGTTAAATCAAAATTGCTCATTGGTTAACCAATTTGCTCATTTGGTTAACCAATTGCTCATTTGGTTAACCAATTTGCTCATTTGGTTAACCATTTGCTCATTTGGTTAACCAATTTGCTCATTTGGTTAACCAATTTGCTCATTTGGTTAACCAATTGCTCATTTGGTTAACCAATTTGCTCATTTGGTTAACCAAGATTGCTCATTTGGTTAACCAATTTGCTCATTTGGTTAACCAATTTGCTCATTTGGTTAACCAAGATTGCTCATTTGGTTAACCAATTTGCTCATTTGGTTAACCAGTTTGCTCATTTGGTTAAAAATTAGTTTTAAATCAAAATTGCTCATTTGGTTAACCAATTTGCTCATTTGGTTAACCAGTTTGCTCATTTGGTTAAAAAAAGTAGATAAATCAAAATTGCTCATTTGGTTAACCAATTTGCTCATTTGGTTAACCAAGATTGCTCATTTGGTTAACCAATTTGCTCATTTGGTTAACCAAATTGCTCATTTGGTTAACCAATTTGCTCATTTGGTTAACCAAGATTGCTCATTTGGTTAACCAATTTGCTCATTTGGTTAACCAATTTGCTCATTTGGTTAACCAAGATTGCTCATTTGGTTAACCAATTTGCTCATTTGGTTAACCAATTTGCTCATTTGGTTAACCAAGATTGCTCATTTGGTTAACCAATTTGCTCATTTGGTTAACCAATTTGCTCATTTGGTTAACCAGTTTGCTCATTTGGTTAAAAAAAGTAGTTAAATCAAAATTGCTCATTTGGTTAACCAATTTGCTCATTTGGTTAACCATTTGCTCATTTGGTTAACCAATTTGCTCATTTGGTTAACCAAATTGCTCATTTGGTTAACCAATTTGCTCATTTGGTTAACCAATTTGCTCATTTGGTTAACCAAGATTGCTCATTTGGTTAACCATTTGCTCATTTGGTTAAAAAAGTAGTTAAATCAAAATTGCTCATTTGGTTAACCAATTTGCTCATTTGGTTAACCAATTTGCTCATTTGGTTAACCAATTTGCTCATTTGGTTAACAAGATTGCTCATTTGGTTAACCAATTTGCTCATTTGGTTAACCAGTTTGCTCATTTGGTTAAAAAAAGTAATAAATCAAAATTGCTCATTTGGTTAACCAATTTGCTCATTTGGTTAACCAATTTGCTCATTTGGTTAACCAATTTGCTCATTTGGTTAACCAATTTGCTCATTTGGTTAACCAGTTTGCTCATTTGGTTAAAAAATAGTTAAATAATCAAAATTGCTCATTTGGTTAACCAATTTGCTCATTTGGTTAACCAGTTGCTCATTTGGTTAAAAAAGTAGTTAAATCAAAATTGCTCATTTGGTTAACCAATTTGCTCATTTGGTTAACCAAGATTGCTCATTTGGTTAACCAATTTGCTCATTTGGTTAACCCAATTTGCTCATTTGGTTAACCAAGATTGCTCATTTGGTTAACCAGTTTGCTCATTTGGTTAAAAAAGTAGTTAAATCAAATTGCTCATTTGGTTAACCAATTTGCTCATTTGGTTAACCAAGATTGCTCATTTGGTTAACCAATTTGCTCATTTGGTTAACCATATTGCTCATTTGGTTAAAAAAAGTAGTTAAATCAAAATTGCTCATTTGGTTAACCAATTGCTCATTTGGTTAACCAAGATTGCTCATTTGGTTAACCAATTTGCTCATTTGGTTAACCATATTGCTCATTTGGTTAAAAAAAGTAGTTAAATCAAATTGCTCATTTGGTTAACCAATTTGCTCATTTGGTTAACCAAGATTGCTCATTTGGTTAACCAATTTGCTCATTTGGTTAACCAATTTGCTCATTTGGTTAACCAAGATTGCTCATTTGGTTAACCAATTTGCTCATTTGGTTAACCAATTTGCTCATTTGGTTAACCAATTTGCTCATTTGGTTAACCAATTTGCTCATTTGGTTAACCAATTTGCTCATTTGGTTAACCAATTTGCTCATTTGGTTAACCAATTTGCTCATTTGGTTAACCAGTTTGCTCATTTGGTTAAAAAAGTAGTTAAATCAAAATTGCTCATTTGGTTAACCAATTTGCTCATTTGGTTAACCAGTTTGCTCATTTGGTTAAAAAAGTAGATAAATCAAAATTGCTCATTTGGTTAACCAATTTGCTCATTTGGTTAACCAAGATTGCTCATTTGGTTAACCAATTTGCTCATTTGGTTACCCAATTTGCTCATTTGGTAACCAAGATTGCTCATTTGGTTAACCAGTTTGCTCATTTGGTTAAAAAAAGTAGTTAAATCAAAATTGCTCATTTGGTTAACCAATTTGCTCATTTGGTTAACCAAGATTGCTCATTTGGTTAACCAATTTGCTCATTTGGTTAACCAGTTTGCTCATTTGGTTAAAAAAAGTAGTTAATCAAAATTGCTCATTTGGTTAACCAATTTGCTCATTTGGTTAACCAGTTTGCTCATTTGGTTAAAAAAAGTAGTTAAATCAAAATTGCTCATTTGGTTAACCAAGATTGCTCATTTGGTTAACCAATTTGCTCATTTGGTTAACCAGTTTGCTCATTTGGTTAAAAAAAGTAGATAAATCAAAATTGCTCATTTGGTTAACCAATTTGCTCATTTGGTTAACCAATTTGCTCATTTGGTTAACCAAATTGCTCATTTGGTTAACCAATTTGCTCATTTGGTTAACCAATTTGCTCATTTGGTTAACCAAGATTGCTCATTTGGTTAACCAATTTGCTCATTTGGTTAACCATTTGCTCATTTGGTTAAAAAAAGTAGTTAAATCAAAATTGCTCATTTGGTTAACCAATTTGCTCATTTGGTTAACCAAGATTGCTCATTTGGTTAACCAATTTGCTCATTTGGTTAACCAATTTGCTCATTTGGTTAACCAATTTGCTCATTTGGTTAACCAGTTTGCTCATTTGGTTAAAAAAAGTATGTTAAATCAAAATTGCTCATTTGGTTAACCAAGATTGCTCATTTGGTTAACCAATTTGCTCATTTGGTTAACCAAGATTGCTCATTTGGTTAACCAATTTGCTCATTTGGTTAACCAATTTGCTCATTTGGTTAACCAAGATTGCTCATTTGGTTAACCAATTTGCTCATTTGGTTAACCAATTTGCTCATTTGGTTAACCAATTTGCTCATTTGGTTAACCAGTTTGCTCATTTGGTTAAAAAAAGTAGTTAAATCAAAATTGCTCATTTGGTTAACCAATTTGCTCATTTGGTTAACCAAGATTGCTCATTTGGTTAACCAATTTGCTCATTTGGTTAACCAGTTTGCTCATTTGGTTAAAAAAAGTATTAATCAAAATTGCTCATTTGGTTAACCAATTTGCTCATTTGGTTAACCAGATTGCTCATTTGGTTAACCAATTGCTCATTTGGTTAACCATTTGCTCATTTGGTTAACCAATTTGCTCATTTGGTTAACCATTTTGCTCATTTGGTTAAAAAAAGAGTTTAAAAACAAATTGCTCATTTGGTTAACCAATTTGCTCATTTGGTTAACCAATTTGCTCATTTGGTTAACCAATTGCTCATTTGGTTAACCATTTGCTCATTTGGTTAACCAATTTGCTCATTTGGTTAACCAAGATTGCTCATTTGGTTAACCAATTTGCTCATTTGGTTAACCAATTTGCTCATTTGGTTAACCAATTTGCTCATTTGGTTAACCAGTTTGCTCATTTGGTTAAAAAAGTAGTTAAATCAAAATTGCTCATTTGGTTAACCAATTTGCTCATTTGGTTAACCAATTGCTCATTTGGTTAACCATTTGCTCATTTGGTTAAAAAAAGTAGTTAAATCAAAATTGCTCATTTGGTTAACCAATTTGCTCATTTGGTTAACCAAGATTGCTCATTTGGTTAACCAATTTGCTCATTTGGTTAACCAGTTTGCTCATTTGGTTAAAAAAAGTATTAAATCAAAATTGCTCATTTGGTTAACCAATTTGCTCATTTGGTTAACCAAGATTGCTCATTTGGTTAACCAATTTGCTCATTTGGTTAACCAATTTGCTCATTTGGTTAACCAAGATTGCTCATTTGGTTAACCAATTTGCTCATTTGGTTAACCAATTTGCTCATTTGGTTAACCAATTTGCTCATTTGGTTAACCATTTGCTCATTTGGTTAAAAAAGTAGATAAATCAAAATTGCTCATTTGGTTAACCAATTTGCTCATTTGGTTAACCAATTTGCTCATTTGGTTAACCAAGATTGCTCATTTGGTTAACCAATTTGCTCATTTGGTTAACCAATTTGCTCATTTGGTTAACCAAGATTGCTCATTTGGTTAACCAATTTGCTCATTTGGTTAACCAATTTGCTCATTTGGTTAACCAATTTGCTCATTTGGTTAACCAATTTGCTCATTTGGTTAACCAATTTGCTCATTTGGTTAACCAGATTGCTCATTTGGTTAACCAATTTGCTCATTTGGTTAACCAATTTGCTCATTTGGTTAACCAATTTGCTCATTTGGTTAACCAATTTGCTCATTTGGTTAACCAATTGCTCATTTGGTTAACCAGTTTGCTCATTTGGTTAAAAAATGTAGTTAAATCAAAATTGCTCATTTGGTTAACCAATTTGCTCATTTGGTTAACCAAGATTGCTCATTTGGTTAACCAATTTGCTCATTTGGTTAACCAATTGCTCATTTGGTTAACCAATTTGCTCATTTGGTTAACCAATTTGCTCATTTGGTTAACCAAGATTGCTCATTTGGTTAACCAATTTGCTCATTTGGTTAACCAAGATTGCTCATTTGGTTAACCAATTTGCTCATTTGGTTAACCAATTTGCTCATTTGGTTAACCAAGATTGCTCATTTGGTTAACCAATTTGCTCATTTGGTTAACCAGTTTGCTCATTTGGTTAAAAAAGTAGTTAAATCAAAATTGCTCATTTGGTTAACCAATTTGCTCATTTGGTTAACCAGTTTGCTCATTTGGTTAAAAAAGTAGATAATCAAATTGCTCATTTGGTTAACCAATTTGCTCATTTGGTTAACCAAGATTGCTCATTTGGTTAACCAATTTGCTCATTTGGTTAACCAATTTGCTCATTTGGTTAAACCAAGATTGCTCATTTGGTTAACCAGTTTGCTCATTTGGTTAAAAAGTAGTTAAATCAAAATTGCTCATTTGGTTAACCAATTTGCTCATTTGGTTAACCAAGATTGCTCATTTGGTTAACCAATTTGCTCATTTGGTTAACCATTTTGCTCATTTGGTTAAAAAAAGTAGTTAAATCAAAATTGCTCATTTGGTTAACCAATTTGCTCATTTGGTTAACCAGTTTGCTCATTTGGTTAAAAAAGTAGTTAAATCAAAATTGCTCATTTGGTTAACCAAGATTGCTCATTTGGTTAACCAATTTGCTCATTTGGTTAACCAATTTGCTCATTTGGTTAACCAGTTTGCTCATTTGGTTAAAAAAAGTAGATAAATCAAAATTGCTCATTTGGTTAACCAATTTGCTCATTTGGTTAACCAAGATTGCTCATTTGGTTAACCAATTTGCTCATTTGGTTAACCAATTTGCTCATTTGGTTAACCAATTTGCTCATTTGGTTAACCAATTTGCTCATTTGGTTAACCAAGATTGCTCATTTGGTTAACCAATTTGCTCATTTGGTTAACCAATTTGCTCATTTGGTTAACCAAGATTGCTCATTTGGTTAACCAATTTGCTCATTTGGTTAACCAATTTGCTCATTTGGTTAACCAAGATTGCTCATTTGGTTAACCAATTTGCTCATTTGGTTAACCAGTTTGCTCATTTGGTTAAAAAAAGTAGTTAAATCAAAATTGCTCATTTGGTTAACCAATTTGCTCATTTGGTTAACCAAGATTGCTCATTTGGTTAACCAATTTGCTCATTTGGTTAACCATATTGCTCATTTGGTTAAAAAAAGTAGTTAAATCAAAATTGCTCATTTGGTTAACCAATTTGCTCATTTGGTTAACCAAGATTGCTCATTTGGTTAACCAATTTGCTCATTTGGTTAACCAAGATTGCTCATTTGGTTAACCAATTTGCTCATTTGGTTAACCAATTTGCTCATTTGGTTAACCAAGATTGCTCATTTGGTTAACCATTTGCTCATTTGGTTAACCAATTTGCTCATTTGGTTAACCAAGATTGCTCATTTGGTTAACCAATTTGCTCATTTGGTTAACCATATTGCTCATTTGGTTAAAAAAGTAGTTAAATCAAAATTGCTCATTTGGTTAACCAATTTGCTCATTTGGTTAACCAATTTGCTCATTTGGTTAACCAATTTGCTCATTTGGTTAACCAATTTGCTCATTTGGTTAACCAATTTGCTCATTTGGTTAACCAAGATTGCTCATTTGGTTAACCAGTTTGCTCATTTGGTTAAAAAAAGTAGTTAAATCAAAATTGCTCATTTGGTTAACCAATTGCTCATTTGGTTAACCATTTGCTCATTTGGTTAACCAAGATTGCTCATTTGGTTAACCAATTTGCTCATTTGGTTAACCAATTGCTCATTTGGTTAAAAAGTAGTTAAATCAAATTGCTCATTTGGTTAACCAATTTGCTCATTTGGTTAACCAATTTGCTCATTTGGTTAACCAGTTTGCTCATTTGGTTAAAAAAGTAGATAAATCAAAATTGCTCATTTGGTTAACCAATTTGCTCATTTGGTTAACCAAGATTGCTCATTTGGTTAACCAATTTGCTCATTTGGTTAACCATATTGCTCATTTGGTTAAAAAAGTAGTTAAATCAAAATTGCTCATTTGGTTAACCAATTTGCTCATTTGGTTAACCAAGATTGCTCATTTGGTTAACCAATTTGCTCATTTGGTTAACCAAGATTGCTCATTTGGTTAACCAATTTGCTCATTTGGTTAACCAATTTGCTCATTTGGTTAACCAAGATTGCTCATTTGGTTAACCAATTTGCTCATTTGGTTAACCAATTTGCTCATTTGGTTAACCAAGATTGCTCATTTGGTTAACCAATTTGCTCATTTGGTTAACCATATTGCTCATTTGGTTAAAAAAGTAGTTAAATCAAAATTGCTCATTTGGTTAACCAATTTGCTCATTTGGTTAACCAAGATTGCTCATTTGGTTAACCAATTTGCTCATTTGGTTAACCAGATTGCTCATTTGGTTAACCAATTTGCTCATTTGGTTAACCAATTTGCTCATTTGGTTAACCAAGATTGCTCATTTGGTTAACCAGTTTGCTCATTTGGTTAAAAAAGTAGTTAAATCAAAATTGCTCATTTGGTTAACCAATTTGCTCATTTGGTTAACCAATTTGCTCATTTGGTTAACCAAGATTGCTCATTTGGTTAACCAATTTGCTCATTTGGTTAACCATATTGCTCATTTGGTTAAAAAAAGTAGTTAAATCAAAATTGCTCATTTGGTTAACCAATTTGCTCATTTGGTTAACCAATTTGCTCATTTGGTTAACCAATTTGCTCATTTGGTTAACCAATTTGCTCATTTGGTTAACCAAGATTGCTCATTTGGTTAACCATTTGCTCATTTGGTTAACCAATTTGCTCATTTGGTTAACCAATTTGCTCATTTGGTTAACCAATTTGCTCATTTGGTTAACCAGTTTGCTCATTTGGTTAAAAAAGTAGATAAATCAAAATTGCTCATTTGGTTAACCAATTTGCTCATTTGGTTAACCAATTTGCTCATTTGGTTAACCAATTTGCTCATTTGGTTAACCAAGATTGCTCATTTGGTTAACCATTTGCTCATTTGGTTAACCAGTTTGCTCATTTGGTTAAAAAAAGTAGTTAAATCAAATTGCTCATTTGGTTAACCAATTTGCTCATTTGGTTAACCAAGATTGCTCATTTGGTTAACCAATTTGCTCATTTGGTTAACCAATTTGCTCATTTGGTTAACCAATTTGCTCATTTGGTTAACCAGTTTGCTCATTTGGTTAAAAATGTAGTTAAATCAAATTGCTCATTTGGTTAACCAATTTGCTCATTTGGTTAACCAATTGCTCATTTGGTTAACCAATTTGCTCATTTGGTTAACCAATTTGCTCATTTGGTTAAC
Source organism: Rhopalosiphum maidis (assembly GCF_003676215.2). Classification (NCBI taxonomy): domain Eukaryota; kingdom Metazoa; phylum Arthropoda; class Insecta; order Hemiptera; family Aphididae; genus Rhopalosiphum; species Rhopalosiphum maidis. Next base: position 91,736,321 of record NC_040878.1, on the reverse strand, counting down.
CAATTTGCTCATTTGGTTAACCAATTTGCTCATTTGGTTAACCAAGATTGCTCATTTGGTTAACCAATTTGCTCATTTGGTTAACCAAGATTGCTCATTTGGTTAACCAATTTGCTCATTTGGTTAACCAATTTGCTCATTTGGTTAACAAGATTGCTCATTTGGTTAACCAATTTGCTCATTTGGTTAACCAGTTTGCTCATTTGGTTAAAAAAAGTAGTTAAATCAAAATTGCTCATTTGGTTAACCAATTTGCTCATTTGGTTAACCAGTTTGCTCATTTGGTTAAAAAAAGTAGATAAATCAAAATTGCTCATTTGGTTAACCAATTTGCTCATTTGGTTAACCAAGATTGCTCATTTGGTTAACCAATTTGCTCATTTGGTTACCAATTTGCTCATTTGGTTAACCAAGATTGCTCATTTGGTTAACCATTTTGCTCATTTGGTTAAAAAAAGTAGATAAATCAAATTGCTCATTTGGTTAACCAATTTGCTCATTTGGTTAACCAATTTGCTCATTTGGTTAACCAATTTGCTCATTTGGTTAACCAATTTGCTCATTTGGTTAACCAAGATTGCTCATTTGGTTAACCAATTTGCTCATTTGGTTAACCAATTTGCTCATTTGGTTAACCAAGATTGCTCATTTGGTTAACCAATTTGCTCATTTGGTTAACCATTTGCTCATTTGGTTAAAAAAAGTTAGTTAAATCAAAATTGCTCATTTGGTTAACCAATTTGCTCATTTGGTTAACCAGTTTGCTCATTTGGTTAAAAAAAGTAGATAAATCAAATTGCTCATTTGGTTAACCAATTTGCTCATTTGGTTAACCAAGATTGCTCATTTGGTTAACCAATTTGCTCATTTGGTTAACCATTTGCTCATTTGGTTAACCAAGATTGCTCATTTGGTTAACCAGTTTGCTCATTTGGTTAAAAAAAGTAGTTAAATCAAAATTGCTCATTTGGTTAACCAATTTGCTCATTTGGTTAACCAAGATTGCTCATTTGGTTAACCAATTTGCTCATTTGGTTAACCAGTTTGCTCATTTGGTTAAAAAAAGTAGTTAAATCAAATTGCTCATTTGGTTAACCAATTTGCTCATTTGGTTAACCAGTTTGCTCATTTGGTTAAAAAAAGTAGTTAAATCAAATTGCTCATTTGGTTAACCAATTTGCTCATTTGGTTAACCATTTGCTCATTTGGTTAACCAATTTGCTCATTTGGTTAACCAATTTGCTCATTTGGTTAACCATTTGCTCATTTGGTTAACCAATTTGCTCATTTGGTTAACCAATTTGCTCATTTGGTTAACCAATTTGCTCATTTGGTTAACCAATTTGCTCATTTGGTTAACCAATTTGCTCATTTGGTTAACCAAGATTGCTCATTTGGTTAACCATTTGCTCATTTGGTTAACCATATTGCTCATTTGGTTAAAAAAGTAGTAAATCAAATTTGCTCATTTGGTTAACCATTTGCTCATTTGGTTAACCAAGATTGCTCATTTGGTTAACCAATTTGCTCATTTGGTTAACCAATTGCTCATTTGGTTACCAATTTGCTCATTTGGTTAACCAATTGCTCATTTGGTTAACCAATTTGCTCATTTGGTTAACCAGTTTGCTCATTTGGTTAAAAAAAGTAGTTAAATCAAATTGCTCATTTGGTTAACCAGATTGCTCATTTGGTTAACCAATTTGCTCATTTGGTTAACCAAGATTGCTCATTTGGTTAACCAATTTGCTCATTTGGTTAACCATATTGCTCATTTGGTTAAAAAAAGTATTAAATCAAAATTGCTCATTTGGTTAACCAATTTGCTCATTTGGTTAACCAATTTGCTCATTTGGTTAACCAATTTGCTCATTTGGTTAACCAATTTGCTCATTTGGTTAACCAAGATTGCTCATTTGGTTAACCAATTTGCTCATTTGGTTAACCAATTTGCTCATTTGGTTAACCAATTTGCTCATTTGGTTAACCAATTTGCTCATTTGGTTAACCAATTTGCTCATTTGGTTAACCAGTTTGCTCATTTGGTTAAAAATAGATAAATCAAAATTGCTCATTTGGTTAACCAATTTGCTCATTTGGTTAACAATTTGCTCATTTGGTTAACCAATTTGCTCATTTGGTTAACCAAGATTGCTCATTTGGTTAACCATTTGCTCATTTGGTTAACCATTTTGCTCATTTGGTTAAAAAAAGTAGTTAAATCAAAATTGCTCATTTGGTTAACCAATTTGCTCATTTGGTTAACCAAGATTGCTCATTTGGTTAACCAATTTGCTCATTTGGTTAACCAATTTGCTCATTTGGTTAACCAATTTGCTCATTTGGTTAACCATTTGCTCATTTGGTTAAAAATGTAGTTAAATCAAAATTGCTCATTTGGTTAACCAATTTGCTCATTTGGTTAACCAAGATTGCTCATTTGGTTAACCAATTTGCTCATTTGGTTAACCAATTTGCTCATTTGGTTAACCAATTTGCTCATTTGGTTAACCAATTTGCTCATTTGGTTAACCAAGATTGCTCATTTGGTTAACTTTGCTCATTTGGTTAACCAAGATTGCTCATTTGGTTAACCAATTGCTCATTTGGTTAACCAATTTGCTCATTTGGTTAACCAAGATGCTCATTTGGTTAACCAATTTGCTCATTTGGTTAACCATTTTGCTCATTTGGTTAAAAAAAGTAGTTAAATCAAAATTGCTCATTTGGTTAACCAATTTGCTCATTTGGTTAACCAGTTTGCTCATTTGGTTAAAAAAGTATTTAAATCAAAATTGCTCATTTGGTTAACCATTTGCTCATTTGGTTAACCAGATTGCTCATTTGGTTAACCAATTTGCTCATTTGGTTACCAATTTGCTCATTTGGTTAACAAGATTGCTCATTTGGTTAACCAGTTTGCTCATTTGGTTAAAAAAGTAGTTAATCAAATTGCTCATTTGGTTAACCAATTTGCTCATTTGGTTAACCAATTTGCTCATTTGGTTAACCAATTTGCTCATTTGGTTAACCAATTTGCTCATTTGGTTAACCAGATTGCTCATTTGGTTAACCAATTTGCTCATTTGGTTAACCAATTTGCTCATTTGGTTAACCAATTGCTCATTTGGTTAACCAATTTGCTCATTTGGTTAACCATTTTGCTCATTTGGTTAACAAAGTAGTTAAATCAAAATGCTCATTTGGTTAACCAATTTGCTCATTTGGTTAACCATTTGCTCATTTGGTTAAAAAAAGTAGATAAATCAAAATTGCTCATTTGGTTAACCAATTTGCTCATTTGGTTAACCAATTGCTCATTTGGTTAACCAATTTGCTCATTTGGTTACCAATTGCTCATTTGGTTAACCAATTGCTCATTTGGTTAACCAGTTTGCTCATTTGGTTAAAAAAGTAGTTAAATCAAAATTGCTCATTTGGTTAACCAATTTGCTCATTTGGTTAACCAAGATTGCTCATTTGGTTAACCAATTTGCTCATTTGGTTAACCATTTGCTCATTTGGTTAAAAAAGTAGTTAATCAAAATTGCTCATTTGGTTAACCAATTTGCTCATTTGGTTAACCAGTTTGCTCATTTGGTTAAAAAAAGTAGTTAAATCAAAATTGCTCATTTGGTTAACCAATTTGCTCATTTGGTTAACCAATTTGCTCATTTGGTTAACCAATTTGCTCATTTGGTTAACCAGTTTGCTCATTTGGTTAAAAAAAGTAGTTAAATCAAATTGCTCATTTGGTTAACCAATTTGCTCATTTGGTTAACCAAGATTGCTCATTTGGTTAACCAATTTGCTCATTTGGTTAACCAAGATTGCTCATTTGGTTAACCAATTTGCTCATTTGGTTAACCAATTTGCTCATTTGGTTAACCAATTTGCTCATTTGGTTAACCAAGATTGCTCATTTGGTTAACCAGTTTGCTCATTTGGTTAAAAAAAGTAGTTAATCAAAATTGCTCATTTGGTTAACCATTTGCTCATTTGGTTAACCAAGATTTGCTCATTTGGTTAACCAATTTGCTCATTTGGTTAACCAGTTTGCTCATTTGGTTAAAAAAAGTAGTTAAATCAAATTGCTCATTTGGTTAACCAATTTGCTCATTTGGTTAACCAGTTTGCTCATTTGGTTAAAAAAAGTAGTTAAATCAAATTGCTCATTTGGTTAACCAATTGCTCATTTGGTTAACCAATTGCTCATTTGGTTAACCAATTTGCTCATTTGGTTAACCAGTTTGCTCATTTGGTTAAAAAAAGTAGATAAATCAAAATTGCTCATTTGGTTAACCAATTTGCTCATTTGGTTAACCAAGATTGCTCATTTGGTTAACCAATTTGCTCATTTGGTTAACAAATTGCTCATTTGGTTAACCAATTTGCTCATTTGGTTAACCATTTGCTCATTTGGTTAACCAAGATTGCTCATTTGGTTAACCAATTTGCTCATTTGGTTAACCAATTTGCTCATTTGGTTAACCAAGATTGCTCATTTGGTTAACCAATTTGCTCATTTGGTTAAACTAATTTGCTCATTTGGTTAACCAAGATTGCTCATTTGGTTAACCAATTTGCTCATTTGGTTGACCAGTTGCTCATTTGTTTAAAAAAAGTAGATAAATCAAAATTGCTCATTGTTAACCAATTTGCTCATTGGTTAACCAAGATTGCTCATTTAGTTAACCAATTTGCTCATTAGTTAACCATATTGCTCATTTGGTTAAAAAAAGTAGTTAAATCAAAATTGCTCATTTGGTTAACCAATTTGCTCATTTGGTTAACCAAGATTGCTCATTTGGTTAACCAATTTGCTCATTTGGTTAACCAAGATTGCTCATTTGGTTAACCAATTCTCATTTGGTTAACCAATTTGCTCATTTGGTTAACCAAGATTGCTCATTTGGTTAACCAATTTGCTCATTTGGTTAACCAATTTGCTCATTTGGTTAACCAGATTGCTCATTTGGTTACCAATTTGCTCATTTGGTTAACCAATTGCTCATTTGGTTAAAAAAGTAGTTAAATCAAAATTGCTCATTTGGTTAACCAATTTGCTCATTTGGTTAACCAAGATTTGCTCATTTGGTTAACCAATTTGCTCATTTGGTTAACCAAGATTGCTCATTTGGTTAACCAATTTGCTCATTTGGTTAACCAATTTGCTCATTTGGTTAACCAAGATTGCTCATTTGGTTAACCAGTTTGCTCATTTGGTTAAAAAAAGTAGTAATCAATTGCTCATTTGGTTAACCAAGATTGCTCATTTGGTTAACCAATTTGCTCATTTGGTTAACCAGATTGCTCATTTGGTTAACCAATTTGCTCATTTGGTTAACCATATTGCTCATTTGGTTAAAAAAAGTAGTTAATCAAAATTGCTCATTTGGTTAACAATTTGCTCATTTGGTTAACCAAGATTGCTCATTTGGTTAACCAATTTGCTCATTTGGTTAACCAATTGCTCATTTGGTTAACCAATTTGCTCATTTGGTTAACCAATTTGCTCATTTGGTTAACCAATTTTGCTCATTTGGTTAACCAATTTGCTCATTTGGTTAACCAATTTGCTCATTTGGTTAACCAAGATTGCTCATTTGGTTAACCAATTTGCTCATTTGGTTAACCATATTGCTCATTTGGTTAAAAAAAGTAGTTAAATCAAATTGCTCATTTGGTTAACCAATTTGCTCATTTGGTTAACAAGATTGCTCATTTGGTTAACCATTTGCTCATTTGGTTAACCAAGATTGCTCATTTGGTTAACCATTTGCTCATTTGGTTAACCAATTTGCTCATTTGGTTAACCAGATTGCTCATTTGGTTAACCAGTTTGCTCATTTGGTTAAAAAAGTAGTTAATCAATTGCTCATTTGGTTAACCAAGATTGCTCATTTGGTTAACCAATTTGCTCATTTGGTTAACCAGATTGCTCATTTGGTTAACCAATTTGCTCATTTGGTTAACCATTTGCTCATTTGGTTAAAAAGTAGTTAAATCAAAATTGCTCATTTGGTTAACCAATTTGCTCATTTGGTTAACCAATTGCTCATTTGGTTAACCAATTGCTCATTTGTTAACCAATTTGCTCATTTGGTTAACCAAGATTGCTCATTTGGTTAACCAATTGCTCATTTGGTTAACCAATTTGCTCATTTGGTTAACCAATTTGCTCATTTGGTTAACCAATTTGCTCATTTGGTTATCCAATTTGCTCATTTGGTTAACCAGTTTGCTCATTTGGTTAAAAAAGTAGATAAATCCAAAAATGCTAATTTGGTTAACCAAGATTTGCTTCAGTGGGTATTAACCAATTTGCTCATTTGGTTAACCAATTTGCTCATTTGGTTAACGAAGATTGCTCATTTGGTTAACCAATTTGCTCATTTGGTTAACCAGTTTGCTCATTTGGTTAAAAAAGTAGTTAAATCAAAATTGCTCATTTTGGTTAACCAATTTGCTCATTTGGTTAACCAAGATTGCTCATTTGGTTAACCTATTGCTCATTTGGTTAACCAATTGCTCATTTGGTTAACCAAGATGCTCCTTTGGTTAACCAGTTTGCTCAATTGGTTAAAAAATGTAGTTAATCAAAATTGCTCACTGTTAACCAATTTGCACATTTGGTTAAACCAAGATTGCTCATTTGGTTAACCTATTTGCTCATTTGGTTAACCAATTTGCTCATTTGGTTAACCAATTTGCTCATTTGGAAACCAATTTGCTCATTTGGTTAACCAAGATTGCTCATTTGGGTTAACCACTTGCTCCATTGGTTAACCAAGATTGCTCATTTGGTTAACCAATTTGCTCATTTGGTTAACCAATTTGCTCATTTGGTTAACCAAGATTGCTCATTTGGTAACCAATTTGCTCATTTGGTTAACCAGTTTGCTCATTTGGTTAAAAAAAGTAGTTAAATCAAAATTGCTCATTTGGTTACCAATTTGCTCATTTGGTTAACCACGTTGCTCATTTGGTTAAAAAAAGTAGATAAATCAAAATTGCTCATTTGGTTAACCAATTTGCTCATTGAGTTAACCAAGATTGCTCATTTGGTTAACCAATTTGCTCATTTGGTTACCCTATTTGCTCATTTGGTAAACCAAGATTACTCATTTGGTTAACCAGTTTGCTCATTTGGTTAAAAAAAGTAGATAAATCAAAATTGCTCATTTGGTTAACCAATTGCTCATTTGGTTAACCAAGATTGCTTCATTTTGGTTAACAATCTTGCTATGGTAAACCAAGATTGCTCATTTGGTTAACTAATTTGCTCATTTGAGTTAACCAGTTGGCCTCATTTGGTTAAAAAAAGTAGTTAAATCAAAATTGCTCATTTGGTTAACCAATTTGCTCATTTGGTTAACCAAGAATGCTCATTTGGTTACCAATTTGCTCATTTGGTTAACCAGTTTGCTCATTTGGTTAAAAAAAGTAGTTAAATCAAAATTGCTCATTTGGTTACCCAATTTGCTCATTTGGTTAACCAATTTGCTCATTTGGTTAACCAATTTGCTCATTGGTTAACGAAGATAGTGCTCATTGGTTAACCAATTGCTCATTTGGTTAACCAAGATTGCTCATTTGGTTAACCAATTTGCTCATTTGGTTAACTAATTTGCTCATTTGGTTAACCAAGATTGCTCATTTGGTTAACCAATTTGGTCTTTGGTTAACCAATTTGCTCATTTGGTTAACCAATTGCTCATTTGGTTAACCAGTTTGCTCATTTGGTTAAAAAAGTAGTTAAATCAAAATTGCTCATTTGGTTAACCAATTTGCTCATTTGGTTAACCAGATTGCTCATTTGGTTAACCAATTTGCTCATTTGGTTAACCAGTTTGCTCATTTGGTTAAAAAAAGTAGTAAATCAAAATTGCTCATTTGGTTAACCAATTTGCTCATTTGGTTAACCAAGATTGCTCATTTGGTTAACCAATTTGCTCATTTGGTTAACCAGTTTGCTCATTTGGTTAAAAAAAGTAGTTAAATCAAAATTGCTCATTTGGTTAACCAATTTGCTCATTTGGTTAACCAAGATTGCTCATTTGGTTAACCAATTTGCTCATTTGGTTAACCAATTTGCTCATTTGGTTAACCAGATTGCTCATTTGGTTAACCAATTTGCTCATTTGGTTAACCAATTTGCTCATTTGGTTAACCAAGTTGCTCATTTGGTTAACCATTTGCTCATTTGGTTAACCAATTTGCTCATTTGGTTAACCAATTTGCTCATTTGGTTAACCAGTTTGCTCATTTGGTTAAAAAAAGTAGTTAAATCAAAATTGCTCATTTGGTTAACCAATTTGCTCATTTGGTTAACCGAGATTGCTCATTTGGTTAACCAATTGTCATTTGGTTAACCAGTTCGCTCATTTGGTTAAAAAAGTAGTTAAATCAAAATTGCTCATTGATAACCAATTTGCTTATTTGGTTAACCAAGATTGCTCATTTGGTTAACAATTTGTTCATTTGGTTAACCAGTTTGCTCATTGGTTAAAAAAAGTAGTTAAATCAAAATTGCTCATTTGGTAACCAATTTGCTCATTTGGTTAACCAAGATTGCTCATTTGGATAACCAATTTGCTCATTTGGTTAACTAATTTGCTCATTTGGTTAACCAATTTGCTCATTTGGTTAACCAGTTTGCTCATTTGGTTAAAAAAAGTAGATAAATCAAAATTGCTCATTGGTTAACCAATTTGCTCATTTGGTTAACCAATTGCTCATTTGGTTAACCACAGATTGCTCATTTGGTAACCAATTTGCTCATTTGGTTAACCAAGATTGCTCATTTGGTTAACCAATTTGCTCATTTGGTTAACCAAGATTGCTCATTTGGTTAACCTATTTGCTCATTTGGTAACCAATTTGCTCATTTGGTTAACCAAGATTGCTCATTTGGTTAACCAGTTTTGCTCATTTGGTTAAAAAAAGTAGTTAAATCAAAATTGCTCATTTGGTTAACAAGATTGCTCATTTGGTTAACCAATTTGCTCATTTGGTTAACCAAGATTGCTCATTTAGTTAACCAATTTGCTCATTTAGTTAACCATATTGCTCATTTGGTTAAAATAAGTAGTTAAATCAAAATTGCTCATTGGTTAACCAATTTGCTCATTTGGTTAACCAAGATTGCTCATTGGTTAACCAATTTGCTCATTTGGTTAACCAAGATTGCTCATTGGTTAACCAATTTCTCATTTGGTTAACCAATTTGCTCATTTGGTTAACCAAGATTGCTCATTTGGTTAACCAATTTGCTCATTTGGTTAACTAATTTGCTCATTTGGTAACCAAGATTGCTCATTGGTTAACCAATTTGCTCATTTGGTTAACCATATTGCTCATTTGGTAAAAAAAGTAGATAAATCAAAATTGCTCATTTGGTAACCAATTTGCTCATTTGGTTTAACCAAGATTGCTCATTTGGTTAACCAATTTGCTCATTGGTTACCAAGGATTGCTCATTTGGTTAACCTATTTGCTCATTTGGTTAACCCATTTGCTCATTTGGTTAACAAGATTCCTCATTTGGTTAACCAGTTGCTCATTTGGTTAAAAAAAGTAGTTAAATCAAAATTGCTCATTGGTTAACCAAGATGCTCATTTGGTTAACCAATTTGCTCATTGGTTAACCAAGATGCTCATTAGTTAACAATTGCTCATTTGGTTAACCATATTGCTAATTTGGTTAAAAAAAGTAGTTAAATCAAAATTGCTCATTTGGTTACACCGATTTGCTCATTTGGTTAACCAATTTGCTCATTTGGTTAACCAATTTGCTCATTCGGTTAACCAATTTGCTCATTTGGTTAACCAAGATTGCTCATTTGGTCAACCAATTTGCTCATTGGTTAACTAATTTGCTCATTTGGTAACTAATTTGCTCATTTGGTTAACCAATTTGCTCATTTGGTTATCCAATTTGCTCATTTGGTTAACCAGTTTGCTCATTTGGTTGTAAAAAAAGTAGATAAATCAAAATTGCTCATTTGGTTAACCAAGATTGCTCATTTGGTTAACCAATTTGCTCATTTGGTTAACCAATTTGCTCATTTGGTTAACGAAGATTGCTCATTGGTTAACCAATTTGCTCATTTGGTTAACCAGTTTGCTCATTTGGTTAAAAAAAGTAGTTAAATCAAAATTGCTCATTTGGTTAACCAATTTGCTCATTGGTAACCAAGATTGCTCATTTGGTTAACCTATTTGCTCATTTGGTTAACCACTTGCTAATTTGGTTAACATTTTACCATTGGTTGGTTAACCAGTTTGCTCATTTGGTGTAATAAAAATGTAGTTAAATCAAATTGCTCACTGGTTAACCAATTTGCACATTTGGTTAACCAAGATTGCTCATTGGTTAACCTATTGCTCATTTGGTTAACCAATTTGCTCATTTGGTTAACCAATTTGCTCATTTGGTAAACCAATTTGCTCATTTGGTTAACCAAGATTGCTCATTTGGTTAACCACTTTGCTCATTTGGTAACCAAGATTGCTCATTTGGTTAACCAATTTGCTCATTTGGTTAACTAATTTGCTCATTTGTTAACCAAGATTGCTCATTGGTTAACCAATTTGCTCATTTGGTTAACCAGTTTGCTCATTTGGTTAAAAAAAGTAGTTAAATCAAAATTGCTCATTTGGTTAACCAATTTGCTCATTTGGTAACCAGTTTGCTCATTTGGTTAAAAAAAGTAGATAAATCAAAATTGCTCATTTGGTTAAACAATTTGCTCATTTGGTTAACCAAGATTGCTCATTTGGTTAACCAATTTGCTCATTTGGTTACCCTATTTGCTCATTTGGTAAACCAAGATTACTCATTTGGTTAACCAGTTGCTCATTTGGTTAAAAAAAGTAGATAAATCAAAATTGCTCATTTGGTTAACCAATTTGCTCATTGGTTAACCAAGATTGCTCATTTGGTAACCAATTTGCTCATTTGGTTACCCTATTTGCTCATTTGGTAAACCAAGATTGCTCATTTGGTTAACTAATTTGCTCATTTGGTAACCAGTTTGCTCATTGGTTAAAAAAAGTATGTTAAATCAAAATTGCTCATTTGGTTAACCAATTTGCTCATTTGGTTAACCAAGAATGCGTCATTTGGTTACCAATTTGCTCATTTGGTTACCAGTTTGCTCATTTGGTTAAAAAAGTAGTTAAATCAAATTGCTCATTTGGTTAACCAATTGCTCATTTGGTTAACAATTTGCTCATTTGGTTAACCAATTTGCTCATTTGGTAACCAATTTGCTCATTTGGTTAACCAAGATTGCTCATTTGGTTAACCAATTTGCTCATTTGGTTACCAGATTGCTCATTTGGTTAACCAATTGCTCATTTGGTGTAACCTTGTCATTTGGTTAACCAGATTGCTCATTTGGTTAACCAATGTGGTCATTTGGTTAACCAATTTGCTTCATTTGGTAACCAATTTGCCTATTTGGTTAACCAGTTGCCTCATTTGGTTAAAAGTAGTTTAAATCAAATTGCCTCATTTGGGTTAACGCAATTTGCTCATGTGGTTAACCGAGATTGCTCATTTGGTTAACCAATTTGCTCATTTGGTTAACCAGTTCGTCTCATTTGGTTAAAAAAAGTAGTTAAATCAAAATTGCTCATTGATTAACAATTTGCTATTTGGTTAACCAAGATTGCTCATTTGGTTAACCAATTTGTTATTTGGTTAACCAGTTGCTCATTTGGTAAAAAAGTAGTTAATCAAATTGCTCATCATGTGTACCAATTTGCTCATTTGGTTAACCAAGATTGCTCATTTGGTTAACCAATTTGCTCATTTGGTTAACCAATTTGCTCATTTGGTTAACCAAGATTGCTCATTTGGTTAACCAATTTGCTCATTTGGTTAACCAATTTGCTCATTTGGTTAACCAAGATTGCTCATTTGGTTAACCAATTTGCTCATTTGGTTAACCAATTTGCTCATTTGGTTAACCAATTTGCTCATTTGGTTAACCAGTTTGCTCATTTGGTTAAAAAAGTAGTTAAATCAAAATTGCTCATTTGGTTAACCAATTTGCTCATTTGGTTAACCAATTTGCTCATTTGGTTAACCAATTGCTCATTTGGTTAACCAATTTGCTCATTTGGTTAACCAAGATTGCTCATTTGGTTAACCAATTTGCTCATTTGGTTAACCAATTTGCTCATTTGGTTAACCAAGATTGCTCATTTGGTTAACCAATTTGCTCATTTGGTTAACCAATTTGCTCATTTGGTTAACCAATTTGCTCATTTGTTAACAAATTGCTCATTTGGTAACCTAATTTGCTCATTTGGTTAACCAATGTGCTCAGTTGGTAATATTGCTCATAAATTGCTCATTTGGTTAACCAGTTTGCTCATTTGCGTTTAAATAAAATGTAGTTAAATCAAAATTGCATCCACTGCGTTAAACAATTTGCTCATTTGGTTAACCTATTTGCTCATTTGGTTAACCAATTTGCTCATTTGGTTAACCAAGATTGCTCATTTGGTTAACCACTTTGCTCATTTGGTTAACCAAAGATTGCTCATTTGGTTAACCAATTTGCTCATTTGGTTAACTAATTGCTAATTTGGTTAACCAAGATTGCTCATTTGGTTAACCAATTTGCTCATTTGGTTAAACCAGTTTGCTCATTTGGTTAAAAAAAGTAGTTAAATCAAAATTGCTCATTTGGTTAACCAATTTGATCATTTGGTTAACAAGTTTGCTCATTTGGTTTAAAAAAGTAGATAAATCAAAATTGCTCATTTGGTTAACCAATTTGCTCATTTGGTTAACCAAGATTGCTCATTTGGTTAACCAATTTGCTCATTTGGTTACCCTATTTGCTCATTTGGTAAACCAAGATTACTCATTTGGTTAACCAGTTTGCTCATTTGGTTAAAAAAGTAGTTAAATCAAAATTGCTCATTTGGTTAACCAATTTGCTCATTTGGTTAACCAAGATTGCTCATTTGGTTAACCAATTTGCTTCATTTGGTTAACCAGTTTGCTCATTTGGTTAAAAAAGTAGTTAAATCAAAATTGCTCATTGGTTAACCAATTGCTCATTTGGTTAACCAGTTTGCTCATTTGGTTAAAAAAAGTAGTTAAATCAAAATTGCTCATTGGTTAACCAAGATTGCTCATTTGGTTAACAATTTGCTCATTTGGTTAACCAATTTGCTCATTTGGTTAACCAGTTTGCTCATTTGGTTAAAAAAAGTAGATAAATCAAAATTGCTCATTTGGTTAACCAATTTGCTCATTTGGTTAACCAAGATTGCTCATTTGGTTAACCAATGTGCTCATTTGGTTAACCAAAATTGCTCATTTGGTTAACCTATTTGCTCATTTGGTTAACCAATTTGCTCATTTGGTTAACCAAGATTGCTCATTTGGTTAACCAATTTGCTCATTTGGTTAACCAATTTGCTTATTTGGTTTACCAAGATTGCTCATTTGGTTAACCAATTTGCTCATTTGGTTAACTAATTGCTCATTTGGTTAACCAAGATTGCTCATTTGGTTAACCAATTTGCTCATTTGGTTAACCATTTGCTCATTTGGTTGACCAGTTTGCTCATTTGTTAGAAAAGTAGATAAATCAAAATTGCTCATTTGGTTACCAATTGCTCATTTGGTTTAACCAAGATTGCTCATTTAGTTAACCAATTTGCTCATTTAGTTAACCATATGCTCATTTGGTTAAAAAAAGTAGTTAAATCAAAATTGCTCATTGGTTAACCCAATTTGCTCATTTGGTTAACCAAGATTGCTCATTTGGTTAACCAATTTGCTCATTTGGTTAACCAAGATTGCTCATTTGGTTAACCAATTCTCATTTGGTTAACCAATTTGCTCATTTGGTTAACCAGATTGCTCATTTGGTTAACCAATTTGCCTCATATGGTTAACTAATTTGCTCATTTGGTTAACCAAGAGTGCTCATTTGGTTAACCAATTTGCTCATTTGGTTAACCATATTGCTCATTTGGTTAAAAAAAGTAGATAAATAAAATTGCTCATTTGGTTAACCAATTTGCTCATTTGGTTAACCAAGATTGCTCATTTGGTTAAACCAATTTGCTCATTGGTTAACCAAGATTGCTCATTTGGTTAACCTATTTGCTCATTTGGTTAACCAATTTGCTCATTTGGTTAACCATTTGCTCATTTGGTTAACCATATTGCTCATTTGGTTAAAAAAGTAGATAAATCAAAATTGCTCATTTGGTTAACAATTTGCTCATTTGGTTAACCAAGATTGCTCATTTGGTTAACCAATTTGCTTATTTGGTTAACCAAGATTGCTCATTTGGTTAACCTATTTGCTCATTTGGTTAACCAATTTGCTCATTTGGTTAACCAAGATTGCTCATTTGGTTAACCAGTTTGCTCATTTGGTTAAAAAAAGTAGTTAAATCAAAATTGCTCATTTGGTTAACCAAGATTGCTCATTTGGTAACCAATTTGCTCATTTGGTTAACCAAGATTGCTCATTTAGTTAACCAATTTGCTCATTTGGTTAACCATATTGCTAATTTGGTTAAAAAAAGTAGTTAAATCAAAATTGCTCATTTGGTTAACCAATTTGCTCATTTGGTTAACCAATTTGCTCATTTGGTTGACCAGTTTGCTCATTTGTTTAAAAAAAGTAGATAAATCAAAATTGCTCATTTGGTTAACCAATTTGCTCATTTGGTTAACCAAGATTGCTCATTTAGTTAACCAATTTGCTCATTTAGTTAACCATATTGCTCATTTGGTTAAAAAAAGTAGTTAAATCAAAATTGCTCATTTGGTTAACCAATTTGCTCATTTGGTTAACCAAGATTGCTCATTTGGTTAACCAATTTGCTCATTTGGTTAACCAAGATTGCTCATTTGGTTAACCAATTTCTCATTTGGTTAACCAATTTGCTCATTTGGTTAACCAAGATTGCTCATTTGGTTAACCAATTTGCTCATTTGGTTAACTAATTTGCTCATTTGGTAACCAAGATTGCTCATTTGGTTAACCAATTTGCTCATTTGGTTAACCATATTGCTCATTTGGTTAAAAAAAGTAGATAAATCAAAATTGCTCATTTGGTTAACCAATTTGCTCATTTGGTTAACCAAGATTGCTCATTTGGTTAACCAATTTGCTCATTTGGTTAACGAAGATTGCTCATTTGGTTAACCTATTTGCTCATTTGGTTAACCAATTTGCTCATTTGGTTAACAAGATTGCTCATTTGGTTAAACCAGTTGCTCATTTGGTTAAAAAAAGTAGTTAAATCAAAATTGCTCATTTGGTTAACCAAGATTGCTCATTTGGTTAACCAATTGCCTCATTTGGTTAACCAAGATTGCTCATTTAGTTAACCAATTTGCTCATTTGGTTAACCATATTGCTAATTTGGTTAAAAAAAGTAGTTAAATCAAAATTGCTCATTTGGTTACCCGATTTGCTCATTTGGTTAACCAATTTGCTCATTTGGTTAACCAATTTGCTCATTCGGTTAACCAATTTGCTCATTTGGTTAACCAAGATTGCTCATTTGGTCAACCAATTTGCTCATTTGGTAACTAATTTGCTCATTTGGTTAACTAATTTGCTCATTTGGTTAACCAATTTGCTCATTTGGTTATCCAATTTGCTCATTTGGTTAACCAGTTTGCTCATTTGGTTAAAAAAGTAGATAAATCAAATTGCTCATTTGGTTAACCAAGATTGCTCATTGGTAACCAATTTGCTCATTTGGTTAACCAATTTGCTCATTTGGTTAACCAAGATTGCTCATTTGGTTAACCAATTTGCTCATTTGGTTAACCAGTTTGCTCATTTGGTTAAAAAAAGTAGTTAAATCAAAATTGCTCATTTGGTTAACCAATTTGCTCATTTGGTTAACCAAGATTGCTCATTTGGTTAACCTATTTGCTCATTTGGTTAACCAATTTGCTCATTTGGTTAACCAAGATTGCTCATTTGGTTAACCAGTTTGCTCATTTGGTTAAAAAATGTAGTTAAATCAAAATTGCTCATTTGGTTAACCAATTTGCTCATTTGGTTAACCAAGATTGCTCATTTGGTTAACCAATTTGCTCATTTGGTTAACCAATTTGCTCATTTGGTTAACCAATTTGCTCATTTGGTTAACCAATTTGCTCATTTGGTTAACCAAGATTGCTCATTTGGTTAACCAATTTGCTCATTTGGTTAACCAGATTGCTCATTTGGTTAACCAATTTGCTCATTTGGTTAACCAATTTGCTCATTTGGTTAACCAGTTTGCTCATTTGGTTAAAAAAGTAGTTAAATCAAATTGCTCATTTGGTTAACCAATTTGCTCATTTGGTTAACCAGTTTGCTCATTTGGTTAAAAAAAGTAGATAAATCAAAATTGCTCATTTGGTTAACCAATTTGCTCATTTGGTTAACCAAGATTGCTCATTTGGTTACCAATTTGCTCATTTGGTTAACCAGTTTGCTCATTTGGTTAAAAAAAGTACTTAAATCAAAATTGCTCATTTGGTTACCCAATTTGCTCATTTGGTTAACCAATTTGCTCATTTGGTTAACCAATTTGCTCATTTGGTTAACGAAGATTGCTCATTTGGTTAACCAATTTGCTCATTTGGTTAACCAAGATTGCTCATTTGGTTAACCAATTTGCTCATTTGGTTAAATAATTTGCTCATTTGGTTAACCAAGATTGCTCATTTGGTTAACCAATTTGGTCATTTGGTTAACCAATTTGCTCATTTGGTTAACCAATTTGCTCATTTGGTTAACCAGTTTGCTCATTGGTTAAAAAAAGTAGTTAAATCAAAATTGCTCATTTGGTTAACCAATTTGCTCATTTGGTTAACCGAGATTGCTCATTTGGTTAACCAATTTGCTCATTTGGTTAACCAGTTCGCTCATTTGGTTAAAAAAAGTAGTTAAATCAAAATTGCTCATTTGATTAACCAATTTGCTTATTTGGTTAACCAAGATTGCTCATTTGGTTAACCAATTTGTTCATTTGGTTAACCAGTTTGCTCATTTGGTTAAAAAAAGTAGTTAAATCAAAATTGCTCATTTGGTTAACCAATTTGCTCATTTGGTTAACCAAGATTGCTCATTTGGATAACCAATTTGCTCATTTGGTTAACCAGTTTGCTCATTTGGTTAAAAAAAAGTAGATAAATCAAAATTGCTCATTTGGTTAACCAATTTGCTCATTTGGTTAACCAAGATTGCTCATTGGTTAACCAATTTGCTCATTTGGTTAACCAAAATTGCTCATTTGGTTAACCTATTTGCTCATTTGGTTAACCAATTTGCTCATTTGGTTAACCAAGATTGCTCATTTGGTTAACCAATTTGCTCATTTGGTTAACCAATTTGCTTATTTGGTTTACCAAGATTGCTCATTTGGTTAACCAATTTGCTCATTTGGTTAACTAATTTGCTCATTTGGTTAACCAAGATTGCTCATTTGGTTAACCAATTTGCTCATTTGGTTAACCAATTTGCTCATTTGGTTGACCAGTTTGCTCATTTGTTTAAAAAAAGTAGATAAATCAAAATTGCTCATTTGGTTAACCAATTTGCTCATTTGGTTAACCAAGATTGCTCATTTAGTTAACCAATTTGCTCATTTAGTTAACCATATTGCTCATTTGGTTAAAAAAAGTAGTTAAATCAAAATTGCTCATTTGGTTAACCAATTTGCTCATTTGGTTAACCAAGATTGCTCATTTGGTTAACCAATTTGCTCATTTGGTTAACCAAGATTGCTCATTTGGTTAACCAATTTCTCATTTGGTTAACCAATTTGCTCATTTGGTTAACCAAGATTGCTCATTTGGTTAACCAATTTGCTCATTTGGTTAACTAATTTGCTCATTTGGTTAACCAAGATTGCTCATTTGGTTAACCAATTTGCTCATTTGGTTAACCATATTGCTCATTTGGTTAAAAAAAGTAGATAAATCAAAATTGCTCATTTGGTTAACCAATTTGCTCATTTGGTTAACCAAGATTGCTCATTTGGTTAACCAATTTGCTCATTTGGTTAACCAAGATTGCTCATTTGGTTAACCTATTTGCTCATTTGGTTAACCAATTTGCTCATTTGGTTAACCAATTTGCTCATTTGGTTAACCATATTGCTCATTTGGTTAAAAAAAGTAGATAAATCAAAATTGCTCATTTGGTTAACCAATTTGCTCATTTGGTTAACCAAGATTGCTCATTTGGTTAACCAATTTGCTCATTTGGTTAACCAAGATTGCTCATTTGGTTAACCTATTTGCTCATTGGGTTAACCAATTTGCTCATTTGGTTAACCAAGATTGCTCATTTGGTTAACCAGTTTGCTCATTTGGTTAAAAAAAGTAGTTAAATCAAAATTGCTCATTTGGTTAACCAAGATTGCTCATTTGGTTAACCAATTTGCTCATTTGGTTAACCAAGATTGCTCATTTAGTTAACCAATTTGCTCATTTGGTTAACCATATTGCTAATTTGGTTAAAAAAAGTAGTTAATCAAAATTGCTCATTGGTTAACCAATTTGCTCATTTGGTTAACCAATTTGCTCATTTGGTTGACCAGTTTGCTCATTTGTTTAAAAAAAGTAGATAAATCAAAATTGCTCATTTGGTTAACCAATTTGCTCATTTGGTTAACCAAGATTGCTCATTTAGTTAACCAATTTGCTCATTAGTTAACCATATTGCTCATTTGGTTAAAAAAGTAGTTAAATCAAAATTGCTCATTTGGTTAACCAATTTGCTCATTTGGTTAACCAAGATTGCTCATTTGGTTAACCAATTTGCTCATTTGGTTAACCAAGTTTGCTCATTTGGTTAACCAATTTCTCATTTGGTTAACCAATTTGCTCATTTGGTTAACCAAGATTGCTCATTTGGTTAACCAATTTGCTCATTTGGTTAACTAATTTGCTCATTTGGTTAACCAAGATTGCTCATTTGGTTAACCAATTTGCTCATTTGGTTAACCATATTGCTCATTTGGTTAAAAAAAGTAGATAAATCAAAATTGCTCATTTGGTTAACCAATTTGCTCATTTGGTTAACCAAGATTGCTCATTTGGTTAACCAATTTGCTCATTTGGTTAACCAAGATTGCTCATTTGGTTAACCTATTTGCTCATTTGGTTAACCAATTTGCTCATTTGGTTAACCAAGATTGCTCATTTGGTTAACCAGTTTGCTCATTTGGTTAAAAAAAGTAGTTAAATCAAAATTGCTCATTTGGTTAACCAAGATTGCTCATTTGGTTAACCAATTTGCTCATTTGGTTAACCAAGATTGCTCATTTAGTTAACCAATTTGCTCATTTGGTTAACCATATTGCTAATTTGGTTAAAAAAAGTAGTTAAATCAAAATTGCTCATTTGGTACCCGATTTGCTCATTTGGTTAACCAATTTGCTCATTTGGTTAACCAATTTGCTCATTCGGTTAACCAATTTGCTCATTTGGTTAACCAAGATTGCTCATTTGGTCAACCAATTTGCTCATTTGGTTAACTAATTTGCTCATTTGGTTAACTAATTTGCTCATTTGGTTAACCAATTTGCTCATTTGGTTATCCAATTTGCTCATTTGGTTAACCAGTTTGCTCATTTGGTTAAAAAAAGTAGATAAATCAAAATTGCTCATTTGGTTAACCAAGATTGCTCATTTGGTTAACCAATTTGCTCATTTGGTTAACCAATTTGCTCATTTGGTTAACGAAGATTGCTCATTTGGTTAACCAATTTGCTCATTTGGTTAACCAGTTTGCTCATTTGGTTAAAAAAAGTAGTTAAATCAAAATTGCTCATTTGGTTAACCAATTTGCTCATTTGGTTAACCAAGATTGCTCATTTGGTTAACCTATTTGCTCATTTGGTTAACCAATTTGCTCATTTGGTTAACCAAGATTGCTCCTTTGGTTAACCAGTTTGCTCATTTGGTTAAAAAATGTAGTTAAATCAAAATTGCTCACTGGTTAACCAATTTGCACATTTGGTTAACCAAGATTGCTCATTTGGTTAACCTATTTGCTCATTTGGTTAACCAATTTGCTCATTTGGTTAACCAATTTGCTCATTTGGTAAACCAATTTGCTCATTTGGTTAACCAAGATTGCTCATTTGGTTAACCACTTTGCTCATTTGGTTAACCAAGATTGCTCATTTGGTTAACCAATTTGCTCATTTGGTTAACTAATTTGCTCATTTGGTTAACCAAGATTGCTCATTTGGTTAACCAATTTGCTCATTTGGTTAACCAGTTTGCTCATTTGGTTAAAAAAGTAGTTAAATCAAAATTGCTCATTTGGTTAACCAATTTGCTCATTTGGTTAACCAGTTTGCTCATTTGGTTAAAAAAGTAGATAAATCAAAATTGCTCATTTGGTTAACCAATTTGCTCATTTGGTTAACCAAGATTGCTCATTTGGTTAACCAATTTGTTCATTTGGTTACCCTATTTGCTCATTTGGTAAACCAAGATTGCTCATTTGGTTAACTAATTTGCTCATTTGGTTAACCAGTTTGCTCATTTGGTTAAAAAAAGTAGTTAAATCAAAATTGCTCATTTGGTTACCCAATTTGCTCATTTGGTTAACCAATTTGCTCATTTGGTTAACCAATTTGCTCATTTGGTTAACGAAGATTGCTCATTTGGTTAACCAATTTGCTCATTTGGTTAACCAAGATTGCTCATTGGTTAACCAATTTGCTCATTTGGTAACTAATTTGCTCATTGGTTAACCAAGATTGCTCATTTGGTTAACCAATTTGGTTCATTTGGTTAACCAATTTGCTCATTTGGTTAACCAATTTGCTCATTGGTTAACCAGTTTGCTCATTTGGTTAAAAAAGTAGTTAAATCAAAATGCTCATTTGGTTAACCAATTTGCTCATTTGGTTAACCGAGATTGCTCATTTGGTAACCAATTTGCTCATTTGGTTAACCAGTTCGCTCATTTGGTTAAAAAAAGTAGTTAAATCAAAATTGCTCATTTGATTAACCAATTTGCTATTTGGTTAACCAAGATTGCTCATTTAGTTAACCAATTTGTTCATTTGGTTAACCAGTTTGCTCATTTGGTTAAAAAAAGTAGTTAAATCAAAATTGCTCATTTGGTTAACCAATTTGCTCATTTGGTTAACCAAGATTGCTCATTTGGATAACCAATTTGCTCATTTGGTTAACTAATTTGCTCATTTGGTTAACCAAGATTGCTCATTTGGTTAACCAATTTGCTCATTTGGTTAACCAATTTGCTCATTTGGTTAACCAAGATTGCTCATTTGGTTAACCAATTTGGTCATTTGGTTAACCAATTTGCTCATTTGGTTAACCAATTTGCTCATTTGGTTAACCAGTTTGCTCATTTGGTTAAAAAAAGTAGTTAAATCAAAATTGCTCATTTGGTTAACCAATTTGCTCATTTGGTTAACCGAGATTGCTCATTTGGTTAACCAATTTGCTCATTTGGTTAACCAGTTCGCTCATTTGGTTAAAAAAAGTAGTTAAATCAAAATTGCTCATTTGATTAACCAATTTGCTTATTTGGTTAACCAAGATTGCTCATTTGGTTAACCAATTTGTTCATTTGGTTAACCAGTTTGCTCATTTGGTTAAAAAAAGTAGTTAAATCAAAATTGCTCATTTGGTTAACCAATTTGCTCATTTGGTTAACCAAGATTGCTCATTTGGATAACCAATTTGCTCATTTGGTTAACTAATTTGCTCATTTGGTTAACCAAGATTGCTCATTTGGTTAACCAATTTGCTCATTTGGTTAACCAATTTGCTCATTTGGTTAACCAATTTGCTCATTTGGTTAACCAGTTTGCTCATTTGGTTAAAAAAAGTAGATAAATCAAAATTGCTCATTTGGTTAACCAATTTGCTCATTTGGTTAACCAATTTGCTCATTTGGTTAACCAAGATTGCTCATTTGGTTAACCAATTTGCTCATTTGGTTAACCAAGATTGCTCATTTGGTTAACCAATTTGCTCATTTGGTTAACCAATTTGCTCATTTGGTTAACCAAGATTGCTCATTTATTTAACCAATTTGCTCATTTGGTTAACCAATTTGCTCATTTGGTTACCCTATTTGCTCATTTAGTTAACCAATTTGCTCATTTGGTTAACTAATTTGCTCATTTGGTTAACCAAGATTGCTCATTTGGTTAACCAATTTGCTCATTTGGTTAACCAATTTGCTCATATGGTTAACCTATTTGCTCATTTGGTTAACCAATTTGCTCATTTGGTTAACCAAGATTGCTCATTTGGTTAACCAGTTTGCTCATTTGGTTAAAAAATGTAGTTAAATCAAAATTGCTCACTGGTTAACCAATTTGCACATTTGGTTAACCAAGATTGCTCATTTGGTTAACCTATTTGCTCATTTGGTTAACCAATTTGCTCATTTGGTTAACCAATTTGCTCATTTGGTAAACCAATTTGCTCATTTGGTTAACCAAGATTGCTCATTTGGTTAACCACTTTGCTCATTTGGTTAACCAAGATTGCTCATTTGGTTAACCAATTTGCTCATTTGGTTAACTAATTTGCTCATTTGGTTAACCAAGATTGCTCATTTGGTTAACCAATTTGCTCATTTGGTTAACCAGTTTGCTCATTTGGTTAAAAAAAGTAGTTAAATCAAAATTGCTCATTTGGTTAACCAATTTGCTCATTTGGTTAACCAGTTTGCTCATTTGGTTAAAAAAAGTAGATAAATTAAAATTGCTCATTTGGTTAACCAATTTGCTCATTTGGTTAACCAAGATTGCTCATTTGGTTAACCAATTTGCTCATTTGGTTACCCTATTTCCTCATTTGGTAAACCAAGATTACTCATTTGGTTAACCAGTTTGCTCATTTGGTTAAAAAAAGTAGTTAAATCAAAATTGCTCATTTGGTTAACCAATTTGCTCATTTGGTTAACCAAGATTGCTCATTTGGTTAACCAATTTGCTCATTTGGTTAACCAGTTTGCTCATTTGGTTAAAAAAAGTAGTTAAATCAAAATTGCTCATTTGGTTAACCAATTTGCTCATTTGGTTAACCAGTTTGCTCATTTGGTTAAAAAAAGTAGTTAAATCAAAATTGCTCATTTGGTTAACCAAGATTGCTCATTTGGTTAACCAATTTGCTCATTTGGTTAACCAATTTGCTCATTTGGTTAACCAGTTTGCTCATTTGGTTAAAAAAAAGTAGATAAATCAAAATTGCTCATTTGGTTAACCAATTTGCTCATTTGGTTAACCAAGATTGCTCATTTGGTTAACCAATTTGCTCATTTGGTTAACCAAAATTGCTCATTTGGTTAACCTATTTGCTCATTTGGTTAACCAATTTGCTCATTTGGTTAACCAAGATTGCTCATTTGGTTAACCAATTTGCTCATTTGGTTAACCAATTTGCTTATTTGGTTTACCAAGATTGCTCATTTGGTTAACCAATTTGCTCATTTGGTTAACTAATTTGCTCATTTGGTTAACCAAGATTGCTCATTTGGTTAACCAATTTGCTCATTTGGTTAACCAATTTGCTCATTTGGTTGACCAGTTTGCTCATTTGTTTAAAAAAGTAGATAAATCAAAATTGCTCATTTGGTTAACCAATTTGCTCATTTGGTTAACCAAGATTGCTCATTTAGTTAACCAATTTGCTCATTTAGTTAACCATATTGCTCATTTGGTTAAAAAAGTAGTTAAATCAAAATTGCTCATTTGGTTAACCAATTTGCTCATTTGGTTAACCAAGATTGCTCATTTGGTTAACCAATTTGCTCATTTGGTTAACCAAGATTGCTCATTTGGTTAACCAATTTCTCATTTGGTTAACCAATTTGCTCATTTGGTTAACCAAGATTGCTCATTTGGTTAACCAATTTGCTCATTTGGTTAACTAATTTGCTCATTTGGTTAACCAAGATTGCTCATTTGGTTAACCAATTTGCTCATTTGGTTAACCAAGATTGCTCATTTGGTTAACCTATTTGCTCATTTGGTTAACCAATTTGCTCATTTGGTTAACCAAGATTGCTCATTTGGTTAACCAGTTTGCTCATTTGGTTAAAAAAAGTAGTTAAATCAAAATTGCTCATTTGGTTAACCAAGATTGCTCATTTGGTTAACCAATTTGCTCATTTGGTTGACCAGTTTGCTCATTTGTTTAAAAAAAGTAGATAAATCAAAATTGCTCATTTGGTTAACCAATTTGCTCATTTGGTTAACCAAGATTGCTCATTTAGTTAACCAATTTGCTCATTTAGTTAACCATATTGCTCATTTGGTTAAAAAAAGTAGTTAAATCAAAATTGCTCATTTGGTTAACCAATTTGCTAATTTGGTTAACCAAGATTGCTCATTTGGTTAACCAATTTGCTCATTTGGTTAACCAAGATTGCTCATTTGGTTAACCAATTTCTCATTTGGTTAACCAATTTGCTCATTTGGTTAACCAAGATTGCTCATTTGGTTAACCAATTTGCTCATTTGGTTAACTAATTTGCTCATTTGGTTAACCAAGATTGCTCATTTGGTTAACCAATTTGCTCATTTGGTTAACCATATTGCTCATTTGGTTAAAAAAAGTAGATAAATCAAAATTGCTCATTTGGTTAACCAATTTGCTCATTTGGTTAACCAAGATTGCTCATTTGGTTAACCAATTTGCTCATTTGGTTAACCAAGATTGCTCATTTGGTTAACCTATTTGCTCATTTGGTTAACCAATTTGCTCATTTGGTTAACCAAGATTGCTCATTTGGTTAACCAGTTTGCTCATTTGGTTAAAAAAAGTAGTTAAATCAAAATTGCTCATTTGGTTAACCAAGATTGCTCATTTGGTTAACCAATTTGCTCATTTGGTTAA
Organism: Rhopalosiphum maidis; assembly: GCF_003676215.2. Lineage (NCBI taxonomy): Eukaryota > Metazoa > Arthropoda > Insecta > Hemiptera > Aphididae > Rhopalosiphum > Rhopalosiphum maidis. The sequence continues at coordinate 91,711,420 of NC_040878.1, read as the reverse complement.
CCAAGATTGCTCATTTAGTTAACCAATTTGCTCATTTGGTTAACCATATTGCTAATTTGGTTAAAAAAAGTAGTTAAATCAAAATTGCTCATTTGGTTACCCGATTTGCTCATTTGGTTAACCAATTTGCTCATTTGGTTAACCAATTTGCTCATTCGGTTAACCAATTTGCTCATTTGGTTAACCAAGATTGCTCATTTGGTCAACCAATTTGCTCATTTGGTTAACTAATTTGCTCATTTGGTTAACTAATTTGCTCATTTGGTTAACCAATTTGCTCATTTGGTTATCCAATTTGCTCATTTGGTTAACCAGTTTGCTCATTTGGTTAAAAAAAGTAGATAAATCAAAATTGCTCATTTGGTTAACCAAGATTGCTCATTTGGTTAACCAATTTGCTCATTTGGTTAACGAAGATTGCTCATTTGGTTAACCAATTTGCTCATTTGGTTAACCAAGATTGCTCATTTGGTTAACCAATTTGCTCATTTGGTTAACTAATTTGCTCATTTGGTTAACCAAGATTGCTCATTTGGTTAACCAATTTGGTCATTTGGTTAACCAATTTGCTCATTTGGTTAACCAATTTGCTCATTTGGTTAACCAGTTTGCTCATTTGGTTAAAAAAAGTAGTTAAATCAAAATTGCTCATTTGGTTAACCAATTTGCTCATTTGGTTAACCGAGATTGCTCATTTGGTTAACCAATTTGCTCATTTGGTTAACCAGTTCGCTCATTTGGTTAAAAAAAGTAGTTAAATCAAAATTGCTCATTTGATTAACCAATTTGCTTATTTGGTTAACCAAGATTGCTCATTTGGTTAACCAATTTGTTCATTTGGTTAACCAGTTTGCTCATTTGGTTAAAAAAGTAGTTAAATCAAAATTGCTCATTTGGTTAACCAATTTGCTCATTTGGTTAACCAAGATTGCTCATTTGGATAACCAATTTGCTCATTTGGTTAACTAATTTGCTCATTTGGTTAACCAAGTTTGCTCATTTGGTTAACCAATTTGCTCATTTGGTTAACCAATTTGCTCATTTGGTTAACCAATTTGCTCATTTGGTTAACCAGTTTGCTCATTTGGTTAAAAAAAGTAGATAAATCAAAATTGCTCATTTGGTTAACCAATTTGCTCATTTGGTTAACCAATTTGCTCATTTGGTTAACCAAGATTGCTCATTTAGTTAACCAATTTGCTCATTTGGTTAACCAAGATTGCTCATTTGGTTAACCAATTTGCTCATTTGGTTAACCAATTTGCTCATTTGGTTAACCAAGATTGCTCATTTATTTAACCAATTTGCTCATTTGATTAACCAATTTGCTCATTTGGTTACCCTATTTGCTCATTTAGTTAACCAATTTGCTCATTTGGTTAACTAATTTGCTCATTTGGTTAACCAAGATTGCTCATTTGGTTAACCAATTTGCTCATTTGGTTAACCAATTTGCTCATTTGGTTAACCTATTTGCTCATTTGGTTAACCAATTTGCTCATTTGGTTAACCAAGATTGCTCATTTGGTTAACCAGTTTGCTCATTTGGTTAAAAAATGTAGTTAAATCAAAATTGCTCACTGGTTAACCAATTTGCACATTTGGTTAACCAAGATTGCTCATTTGGTTAACCTATTTGCTCATTTGGTTAACCAATTTGCTCATTTGGTTAACCAATTTGCTCATTTGGTAAACCAATTTGCTCATTTGGTTAACCAAGATTGCTCATTTGGTTAACCACTTTGCTCATTTGGTTAACCAAGATTGCTCATTTGGTTAACCAATTTGCTCATTTGGTTAACTAATTTGCTCATTTGGTTAACCAAGATTGCTCATTTGGTTAACCAATTTGCTCATTTGGTTAACCAGTTTGCTCATTTGGTTAAAAAAAGTAGTTAAATCAAAATTGCTCATTTGGTTAACCAATTTGCTCATTTGGTTAACCAGTTTGCTCATTTGGTTAAAAAAAGTAGATAAATCAAAATTGCTCATTTGGTTAACCAATTTGCTCATTTGGTTAACCAAGATTGCTCATTTGGTTAACCAATTTGCTCATTTGGTTACCCTATTTGCTCATTTGGTAAACCAAGATTACTCATTTGGTTAACCAGTTTGCTCATTTGGTTAAAAAAAGTAGTTAAATCAAAATTGCTCATTTGGTTAACCAATTTGCTCATTTGGTTAACCAAGATTGCTCATTTGGTTAACCAATTTGCTCATTTGGTTAACCAGTTTGCTCATTTGGTTAAAAAAAGTAGTTAAATCAAAATTGCTCATTTGGTTAACCAATTTGCTCATTTGGTTAACCAGTTTGCTCATTTGGTTAAAAAAAGTAGTTAAATCAAAATTGCTCATTTGGTTAACCAAGATTGCTCATTTGGTTAACCAATTTGCTCATTTGGTTAACCAATTTGCTCATTTGGTTAACCAGTTTGCTCATTTGGTTAAAAAAAAGTAGATAAATCAAAATTGCTCATTTGGTTAACCAATTTGCTCATTTGGTTAACCAAGATTGCTCATTTGGTTAACCAATTTGCTCATTTGGTTAACCAAAATTGCTCATTTGGTTAACCTATTTGCTCATTTGGTTAACCAATTTGCTCATTTGGTTAACCAAGATTGCTCATTTGGTTAACCAATTTGCTCATTTGGTTAACCAATTTGCTTATTTGGTTAACCAAGATTGCTCATTTGGTTAACCAATTTGCTCATTTGGTTAACTAATTTGCTCATTTGGTTAACCAAGATTGCTCATTTGGTTAACCAATTTGCTCATTTGGTTAACCAATTTGCTCATTTGGTTGACCAGTTTGCTCATTTGTTTAAAAAAAGTAGATAAATCAAAATTGCTCATTTGGTTAACCAATTTGCTCATTTGGTTAACCAAGATTGCTCATTTAGTTAACCAATTTGCTCATTTAGTTAACCATATTGCTCATTTGGTTAAAAAAAGTAGTTAAATCAAAATTGCTCATTTGGTTAACCAATTTGCTCATTTGGTTAACCAAGATTGCTCATTTGGTTAACCAATTTCTCATTTGGTTAACCAATTTGCTCATTTGGTTAACCAAGATTGCTCATTTGGTTAACCAATTTGCTCATTTGGTTAACTAATTTGCTCATTTGGTTAACCAAGATTGCTCATTTGGTTAACCAATTTGCTCATTTGGTTAACCATATTGCTCATTTGGTTAAAAAAAGTAGATAAATCAAAATTGCTCATTTGGTTAACCAATTTGCTCATTTGGTTAACCAAGATTGCTCATTTGGTTAACCAATTTGCTCATTTGGTTAACCTATTTGCTCATTTGGTTAACCAATTTGCTCATTTGGTTAACCAAGATTGCTCATTTGGTTAACCAGTTTGCTCATTTGGTTAAAAAAAGTAGTTAAATCAAAATTGCTCATTTGGTTAACCAAGATTGCTCATTTGGTTAACCAATTTGCTCATTTGGTTAACCAAGATTGCTCATTTAGTTAACCAATTTGCTCATTTGGTTAACCATATTGCTAATTTGGTTAAAAAAAGTAGTTAAATCAAAATTGCTCATTTGGTTAACCAATTTGCTCATTTGGTTGACCAGTTTGCTCATTTGTTTAAAAAAAGTAGATAAATCAAAATTGCTCATTTGGTTAACCAATTTGCTCATTTGGTTAACCAAGATTGCTCATTTAGTTAACCAATTTGCTCATTTAGTTAACCATATTGCTCATTTGGTTAAAAAAAGTAGTTAAATCAAAATTGCTCATTTGGTTAACCAATTTGCTCATTTGGTTAACCAAGATTGCTCATTTGGTTAACCAATTTCTCATTTGGTTAACCAATTTGCTCATTTGGTTAACCAAGATTGCTCATTTGGTTAACCAATTTGCTCATTTGGTTGACCAGTTTGCTCATTTGTTTAAAAAAAGTAGATAAATCAAAATTGCTCATTTGGTTAACCAATTTGCTCATTTGGTTAACCAAGATTGCTCATTTAGTTAACCAATTTGCTCATTTAGTTAACCATATTGCTCATTTGGTTAAAAAAAGTAGTTAAATCAAAATTGCTCATTTGGTTAACCAATTTGCTCATTTGGTTAACCAAGATTGCTCATTTGGTTAACCAATTTGCTCATTTGGTTAACCAAGATTGCTCATTTGGTTAACCAATTTCTCATTTGGTTAACCAATTTGCTCATTTGGTTAACCAAGATTGCTCATTTGGTTAACCAATTTGCTCATTTGGTTAACTAATTTGCTCATTTGGTTAACCAAGATTGCTCATTTGGTTAACCAATTTGCTCATTTGGTTAACCATATTGCTCATTTGGTTAAAAAAAGTAGATAAATCAAAATTGCTCATTTGGTTAACCAATTTGCTCATTTGGTTAACCAAGATTGCTCATTTGGTTAACCAATTTGCTCATTTGGTTAACCAAGATTGCTCATTTGGTTAACCTATTTGCTCATTTGGTTAACCAATTTGTTCATTTGGTTAACCAAGATTGCTCATTTGGTTAACCAGTTTGCTCATTTGGTTAAAAAAAGTAGTTAAATCAAAATTGCTGATTTGGTTAACCAAGATTGCTCATTTGGTTAACCAATTTGCTCATTTGGTTAACCAAGATTGCTCATTTAGTTAACCAATTTGCTCATTTGGTTAACCATATTGCTAATTTGGTTAAAAAAAGTAGTTAAATCAAAATTGCTCATTTGGTTACCCGATTTGCTCATTTGGTTAACCAATTTGCTCATTTGGTTAACCAATTTGCTCATTCGGTTAACCAATTTGCTCATTTGGTTAACCAAGATTGCTCATTTGGTCAACCAATTTGCTCATTTGGTTAACTAATTTGCTCATTTGGTTAACTAATTTGCTCATTTGGTTAACCAATTTGCTCATTTGGTTATCCAATTTGCTCATTTGGTTAACCAGTTTGCTCATTTGGTTAAAAAAAGTAGATAAATCAAAATTGCTCATTTGGTTAACCAAGATTGCTCATTTGGTTAACCAATTTGCTCATTTGGTTAACCAATTTGCTCATTTGGTTAACGAAGATTGCTCATTTGGTTAACCAATTTGCTCATTTGGTTAACCAGTTTGCTCATTTGGTTAAAAAAAGTAGTTAAATCAAAATTGCTCATTTGGTTAACCAATTTGCTCATTTGGTTAACCAAGATTGCTCATTTGGTTAACCAATTTGCTCATTTGGTTAACCAGTTTGCTCATTTGGTTAAAAAAAGTAGTTAAATCAAAATTGCTCATTTGGTTAACCAATTTGCTCATTTGGTTAACCAAGATTGCTCATTTGGTTAACTAATTTGCTCATTTGGTTAACCAAGATTGCTCATTTGGTTAACCAATTTGCTCATTTGGTTAACCAATTTGCTCATTTGGTTAACCAATTTGCTCATTTGGTTAACCAGTTTGCTCATTTGGTTAAAAAAAGTAGTTTAATCAAAATTGCTCATTTGGTTAACAAAGATTGCTCATTTGGTTAACCAATTTGCTCATTTGGTTAACCAATTTGCTCAATTGGTTAACCAAATTGCTCATTTGGTTAAAAAAAGTAGTTAAATCAAAATTGCTCATTTGGTTAACCAATTTGCTCATTTGGTTAAAAAAAGTAGTTAAATCAAAATTGCTCATTTGGTTAACCAATTTGCTCATTTGGTTAACCAGTTTGCTCATTTGGTTAAAAAAAGTAGTTAAATCAAAATTGCTCATTTGGTTAACCAATTTGCTCATTTGGTTAACCAGTTTGCTCATTTGTTTAAAAAAAGTAGTTAAATCAAAATTGCTCATTTGGTTAACCAATTTGCTCATTTGGTTAACCAATTTGCTCATTTGGTTACCCTATTTGCTCATTTGGTTAACCAATTTGCTCATTTGGTTAACCAATTTGCTCATTTGGTGAACCAATTTGCTCATTTGGTTAACCAATTTGCTCATTTGGTGAACCAATTTGCTCATTTGGTTAACCAATTCGCTCATTTGGTTAACCAATTTGCTCATTTGGTTAACCAATTTGCTCATTTGGTTAACCAGTTTGCTTATTTGGTTAAAAAAAGTAGATAAATCAAAATTGCTCATTTGGTTAACCAATTTGCTCATTTGGTTAACCAATTTGCTCATTTGGTTAACCAATTTGCTCATTTGGTTATCCAAGATTGCTCATTTGGTTTACCAATTTGCTCATTTGGTTAACCAATTTGCTCTTATGATTAACCAATTGGCTCATTTGGTTAAAAAAAGTTGGTAAATCAAAATTGCTCATTTGGTTAACCAATTTGATTATTTGGTTAACCTGTTTGCTCATTTGGTTAAAAAAAGTAGTTAAATCAAAATTGCTCATTTGGTTAACCAAGATTGCTCATTTGGTTAACCAAGATTGCTCATTTGGTTAACCAATTTGCTCATTTGGTTAACCAATTTGCTCATTTGGTTAACCAATTTGCTCTTATGGTTACCCAATTTGCTCTTTTGGTTAACCAAGATTCAATTTTCCACATTTTTTCAAAAATAATTGATCAGTGAGTAATTTTGGTTAACCGAATGAGCAATCTTGGTTGACCTATTTGTTTATCTTGTTTAATCTAATGAGCAATCATGATAACCAATTTTTTTTACCAATTGAGCTTTTTTGGTTGACTATTGACATGCTTTTATTAACTTATAACTTCGTGAGTATCTATTTTCTGTTTTCTGATGTTTTAGGGCTCTAGTATCTGAGTCCTAGTAATAATTATATCAAATATTGTTATTGTTTAACTTCAGAACATTAAAAGAGAGATGTAAAGCATACATTTATGTACGAATAATTGAAAAGGGAAATGCTTTATTCATTTCAAAACTCGATGAAATTCATAATCATTCTATATCTCCTACTATGTATAGTTTTTTCCCAAACCATCGTAAGGTAATATCAGAAACAATTGCAGTATTTGTTGAATTAATGGATTTAAATGCCAATAAATAATTAATCCAGAATATGTTGTTTCATTAAACAAACAGGAAAGATTATAACAATAAATGACATTACAAACAGATGTAGAATAGGTATATTATAGACTATAGTATATTATACTAACACTTTTTAATCGAATAACTTAATCCTTGATAAACAATCATGATTAATTAAGGTTCAGTCGTTAATCTTCATATTATTAATATTTAATAATATAAAATATGAGAGAGAACCATATGACAGCTGTTTTCATACCACAAATACTAGTACTTATTTGAACATTTGTTTATTTATTAAAAGGAAAACAACAATCAAAATGTGATATTGAAAAAATAATCCAAAAATTAAAAACATATTGTTGTTCAGAGGAATTGTCTGTGTCTGATGATAATAGTTTGGTTGGGATATTCATTCAGGACAAAATTATACAAGTCATTTCAAGCATACCCTGAAGTAAAAATACTAGAATTAAATTTTTCTATATACATATATTATTACAAATAATTTATTAATATTTTTAAATTATTTTTAGGTGATTTTCGTTGATTCTACTTATAAATTAATATACTGGAAAATTCCAGTATACATACTATTATTAGAAGACAGTAATAGGCAAAGTGAAGTAGGAGGCTGTAGTAGAATAAAATATAACGAGATAGACAATAAATAAAGTGAGAGAGAGAAGGGGCTATGATGAGGGGATATAAATGTATTGGTGGATTGGTAAAGTAATGAAATGATAACAAGTAATAAAGATTAAAAGGGAAATAAGTTTATGTATGATTTGAAATTAAATGCAATTGGTTGTAAGATAATTGAAATTAAATACCCTATCTGCATTATTTTATTCTGCTACTATTTATATTATTGGGTCGACATGAAGCTACGTATTTAATTTTATGTATATATATGTTAAATTTCCACTTACCTTTTTGTCGACGGATGTGTATAGATATCTCGGTGTTGTGATTCGATAAGCACTATTATATACGATCCGATTTACTTTATTAAGATAGATACTGAGTCGTTTGGGCTCGAGTATAACCTATATTGGTATATTAATGTTGTAAGATATTTAGAAAGGGTTGGATAGATATTAAATTAGGACTTAGGATCATAGGACAATGTATTAACATGTTATTGGATGCCAGGCAGTATAAATAATTATATGAACGTTTTTAAGTTTTAAGTAATAAAGCCAATATACCAATCTAGGTTTATACTTAGAAAACGGGGAACCAACGCAACGTTACGAAATTAATAATAAATAGGTCTTAGTACGCGAAATCGAATCTTGTGCTGTTCTCGCGTGTCTTCAGTATATTTTCGTGTTCTTTTGGCGGTGTTTCTGCTTGAAGCTTGTGTGTCATGTTGGTGAGATTTTTACACTGCGCGCATGCTGTGAGGGCGTTGTGATTTTATATGCCTTCTTCAATGATGTTTTTGAATGTATGTTTGCGGCATTTTTGATATAGATAATTTGGTCTGTCCGTAATTATGTGATTGATATTTTTATTTTAAATTTAATTGTCGTAGTATTAGTTCCAGTATCTTTGTATAATTTGATTATCGTGGTATTTATTTTAATTCTTTAATTGCGGTTTCATCGCGTTGATATGATTGAATGATAGTATATGGTACTTATATTAGTTTGGTCGATTGCTATTTTATCATCTTCGTATAGTTCGTAATTGTAACATTTATTTTAATTCGTTTATTGCGTCTGGTTCCACATTATCTAAGTAAGCCTACAATCTTAATCCTAATGCTGTCATATATCATGTTTTCCTTTGTATGATTCAACCCTATGTGATAAACGATGGTTAAGAGGATTCTATTACAAAGAGCTTTAAAAACAGCCGTTGACAAATCTGAATGCAATCAACAAGATGATGTGGAAATAAATTTTGAACCTTGTATAAAAGTATAGAACAGATTAAATCAAAAAATCAAAAAAGTAATCATGAAAAATTTCGAAAGGCATTTATTTGTATTACTAAAATTGCTGAGCTTATTTCATATACATCTAATGTCAATTTTGATAGAAAACTTGAACAACTTAATTTACTGTTAAGAAGTTGGAGTGATGATGGAAAAGAGATTTCAATTACATTTATTAATGGTATAAATACCTATATAATAGCAGGCTATAGACACTGTCTGATATTGGCCAAATCGGGTGTCTCTGGCCTTGAACACGGTCTCCAGTGGACGTGACATACATTATCACTTAATAAATAATATCAATATTATCACAGAGAAATATATTTTGTTATTTATTTATTTAACAATAAACCAGTGTTAAATAACAATATTACAGTAGCACTTATTCATTTTACTAAGATTTATTAAAATACATAATAAATAATAGTATAATAATAATAAACAAAATAAATAATTTGTTTCCGTTTTTATAATTTCGTAACAAATAGGGATACACATTACCAACTTTTAATCAGATTACGGATACGGTTTTAACTTTTAGAGTCCAATACATATACCGTAGGGATACAGTAAACCGATCAGCTGGTTGAGTGTCGCTTCTATATTGTTCTGTGATAATAGTGGCATGTGATATTATGTTTTCTTATGTATACTTCAAGGCAATAATGAAAGAACGGAAGAGCCAATGGACATAGACGATATTAATGATGCCAATACGTGCAATGATAACATGTTAAATAATAATTTAAATGGTAATTAGTAAACAAAACATTGTAATGCATTTTGGGAGTTATTTTATTGTCATTTGTCTTTTTATATTCTTTAACATAATTACCTGCCAAATGTATGGTAACATACCAGTCAAAATATAAGTATATAATTTATATCATATGTTTATTAGGTGATTTTTTTGGACACAAGTTATACTAAACAAAATGTTAACACTACTCAACATGATCATAACTATTTTATTACTGCTGATGCTGAAGGATTAATGAATGAGAAATGTGCTGATGTCAGCAGATCTATTTTTAATAATGCCTCATCTGATCAATTAGATAAAGACGTGTCATTACCTACTTTTGGTATTTTTTTTTTAATTAAAATATTTTTATTTGTATAATACAAATTATAAATTTAAGTTATGTTTATATTGAAAAATATAATGAATAATTTCCCAGATCAACCTGAGAAAACATCAATTACAATAACCAAAGTACTGAAATCAATTATAAAAAATTCTACAAATCATTTGATTGGTATAATTTATATTATTTTTAATCAATTATTACTAAGATTTTAAGCTATTTTAATATTTTTACCAATTGCCTATTTTAGCTGTTAGTGATATAAAATTACCAACTAAAATTAAAACCTGTGATCAACCCAAAGAAGCTACATTGACAACAATTGGATCACAAAAAAAAAAAAAAGGATTATGTAAACCAGTTGCTTTTAGACTCACTATCTAGAACAACAAAATATAATCATTCAGTGGTTAACAAATCATTCAATTGTCCAAAATGTCAGAAAACAATATTATATTATACAAACAGAAGACATAAACACTCAAGTGGAACTCATCCATATGGGAATAGTTGAACCAGAAGTTAATATTAATTTAATCAAACCATTGTGTAGTACTGGTGCTTGGGATTTACTCAAAGACATAATTTAATTAAAAAAACATATTAATGCCTGGGTGTGCCCTACTTGTCAAAGTGAAATAAATTATGAAGATTCCATTTTATGTAATTCCTGTTTAACGCTACACTAGAAAAATTTTTAACACTCAAAAAGAAAAAATTATCTTGGTTCTGCTTAAGTTGTTGTAATAATTTGAAATCTAACTAACTACATAAATTTCAATATAATTATATTTATCATAAAGAATTGTATGCAATGTCTTCATTATTTATGCACACCAATACACCACCTCCGATGAACTTCACTCTTAACTCAGAATCCAATTCTGATGGCCTTAAAAAATCCTGAGTAGGTAAATCCTACACAATATTGCTATAACTTAATTTGTTTTTATAATCTTGTAACCTAGCCAGTAAGTCTATCAATTATCAAGTCCAAGATTTATTGAAATAAATATGATATACCTAGTGATAATACTGTAGATACAGTATATCCTGTATATCTACTATTATTAGGCTACTAACCTACTAAACATTCCTTTCTATACACACCACCATGTGGATAAACATTACATATTGTCAGTGGCGGTTATAGTAGAGGTGTAGCGCTTGCTACACCTTTTATAATTACAAGAAGGTGGAGTGGATTGTCTATTTAATTTCTCATAAGCGAATAATACAGAATAATACTTTGGGATATTTTAATAGTATAATAGTAAATTAGTTACTATTTTTTTTAACATGTTGAATAAACTATTCAGTAGATGGGATGTTTTAATGGATGAATATTAATGGGGGTGGGTGATTATTTCTTATGTTCCGCTACACCTATATTTTAAGGATAGCCGCTACTGCACATTGTACAAAATTAGAATCTTTATAAAGTTTAAGCACCCTCTCGAAATCTAGAAAATCGTTAAATTCGTCACCTAATTTCATATTGAGTACAAACTTCAAAATTAAAAAAAAAATTAAATATATGTAATAAAAATATTCGCAAATAACGTGATTCTAGTTATTTTTCGATAGTTTGTCTTGTCTAAAATTACTAATTAGCATATAAATATGAAATAATATTATAAATTGTCTAAGGCGCATGCGCATTAATAATTCGGCCAATTTGGGTATCGAACATATACACAGATGGATCCGTGTGCACTTTATCTACCCGGATATCTAGACACAGTGTAGATAATATCTTTGTCCCTGGTATCAATAACTATATCTTTTTATCATAAAATACAAAAACAATGCTTTCATTATTGAGCATTTGAAACACTCAAACTCTAATATATAAATATATTTATTTTTATTTTGAACTTTTGAAGATTGTTTTAAATTTATAAAACTATAAAAGTAATAATTTAATTGTTTTATAATAAGTTTTTACCATGTCGAAGATATTTACTCCTACTAATCAAATTCGTCTCACTAATGTGGCTGTTGTTCGGATGAAAAAAAATGGTAAACGATTCGAAATAGCGTGCTATAAGAATAAAGTAGTTTCGTGGAGGAATGGCATGTATGTTAACACCAGCTATAATACTTGTTGTTTAGACAATATTAAATATTTGTTTACTTTTTTTACTTTTATAGTGAAAAAGATATTGATGAGGTGTTACAAACACATTCTGTATTTACTAATGTATCCAAAGGCCAGGTGGCCAAAAAGGAAGATTTACAAAAGATTTTTGACACTGATAACTTAACCGATATTTGCAGACATATATTAGAGAAAGGAGAGTTACAGATTTCTGATAAAGAAAGATCTGCTCAATTGGATGCTTCTTACAAAGATATTGCCACTATTGTTGCAGGTAATACATAAATTAGAAAATTAATTTAAAAAAATACAATTTAGTATTAAATGATATTATTTTTATTTCCAGATAAATGTGTTAACCCAGATACAAAAAGACCTTATTCTGTAACTATGATAGAAAAAGCAATGAAAGATGTACATTATTCAGTAAAACCGAATAGAAACTCAAAACAACAAGTAAATACTAATTACTTGGCAGACTTCTGATATTCCTAATTATTAATAAACAATAAATAATAAACTTGTTATGAACATTTAACAGGCTCTTGAAGTCATACGTTTAATCAAGACTGTGCTTCCACTTGATAGAGCTATGATGAGGCTAAAAGTTGAATCAACAAGCAAAGATGCAAAAAAATTGAAGGAAAAATTTGTTGCTTTAGCATCATCTGTAGAGTCAGAAAATTGGGATTCTGGAGAAATTACTTTGGTAAAAAAAATATTTAAAAAATCTATTTAACATTAATGTGATAATTTGTGTTATTCTGTAGATACTACTTATTGATCCTGGAAACTATAGGCAAATAGATGAACTTGTGAGATCAGATTCTAAAGGTACCACTCAAATGGAAGTTCTTAGTTTAAAAGAAGTTGTAGAAGGAGACAGTTTTTTAGATTAAAAGCTTTATGTTATTATTTTCTATAAAAAATTAATCAATTATTATTTATGTATTACTGTTATATATTTTTTTGAAGAACTGATAATTTATAATTGGTTATTTTATTAAATTTAAAATCAATTAATAAGTATGTGTAATATGTATACTGTTAATATAATGCATAAGTAATAAAATCTAGTATTTAAAAAAAAAAAACAATTTAACACAGTTTGAAATGTTTGAATTTTATAAACTTTTTGAATTAAGATGACATTTTTAGATTTTGAACGAAGTGAATTGAAGAATATGTTATAATATTACAATTTACTTTTCTATTAGCTACAATTAAAAATTGAAATACTTAGATCGCCGTACGAATAAACTCATAAGAATTGTGATGCAGTAAAACATCAGTGTCACAAACAAGAAGACAAGTACCCAAAAAATAAAACTATGAAAGTAGTTATAATACTCATATTTATCATTAAAGTCATTATATTGATAGCTGACACCATATAGGTATACAACTATATAACCTTTGTAAAGAATTTATTAAAAAAAACAACGTAGTTATAAACTACATTTTATACAAAACATTTTCTAACAAATTTCAAAAACTGTTAAAAATTTGGAAATCGGGGAATGCGAATATTTGTTTAAAACCTAGTGCACTCCCATGGTAATGGTCCGTGTTACTGTGTTAGTGAAATCTTTGTTGTAGTCAGTAGGGTAGACAATGATTGTCTACCCAAAAATATCAAATAATTTAGTTTTAAAAATTAGTTGTTTATTAAATGTTACTATACTTTATAAGTATTTATTTTTTTATAATTTTATAAATAAAATGTTTACACTGATTCATTTCGTCTCTACAATGTCTGTATGAGTAGTGAATAATAAATATAATATGTACAGTTTTATTTATATCTTAATCTTATCTATACTGTAATTGCTGTTTGATCGTCACCGTCGAATCGGTGAGAGCGTGAGACATATTGAATTGTATCTCACTATTGATGACTTACGGCCTTACAGGCGTATGACATGGTAAACGAGGGACGTAGTGGGGTATTACCAAAATTATATGTATGGAAGAGATGTCTCAACGTAATAATTTAATATCATTCCGACTGTGGTTTAGGGCCTTATACATATGTGCAATTTTTAAATAAATTTTATATAACACCATTTTTTATGTTGTCTTGTTGTCCTTGTCTACCCTATAAAATTGTTCACGCGCCACCACTAGTTGTAGTACAACCATAGTTAGTACTATTTATTACTTTTATTCAGTAGGTATGTAATGTATTTATATAATATAATGAAGCCTCTCACCCTCTCCTATTAATTTAATAGAATCTTTGTTAAACCGTCTTGTACTTATTAATAACTATTGTAATATTATTATTTATTATATATGTAATATGTCACCGAGTTATGACACAAACAATTATTTAAATAATATTTCATACTCCGTTATAATATATTAAAATGTCTTTTATTAAATATAATTTGTTTTAATTTTGACTACTAACACTTAACAGTAGTACAGACTATAGAAAAAACAGTATTATAACAATCTAAAAAGTATTACAATAAGTAGTTGGTGAATTAAAACATAACACAATATATCTATAATCAATATTTAATATAACCATGAACTAAAATATAGGCTATAGCTACCTACTATAGTATATTAAATATTTACGTGATAAACACAATTTAAATTTTATAAAAATTTGTCAAATCGGCTGTCCATTGTTAATTATCTTTCTAAATTTAAGTAATATAACGGTTGAACTCAGTTGAAGAGGAATTTGAGAATCCAATAAAAAAATTATACTTATATATAATATCTTTGTTCCGTTCACCTGTTGACTGTTGCGACATCCGATCCCCTCCTTTTTACCCGTTACGCTATTAAAGTCAACAAGATTCTTAACTAATACTCAATTGAATATTGATAGTACCGTACGAAAACACAAACAATGGGTTGGGTGTAGAATTTCAAATATTTTTAATACATTTTTTTTCGTAGTTTAGTAAGTGAATTTTGTTCAGTTTTTTTTTTTTTTTTTTTTTTGTGTTTATTAGTATTTAGTGTAAAACCATTTGGACTAGAAAATTCGTTTGGACACGTTAATAATTTAAATGATGTGATATTAAAATAAAATGGCTTTAACTACAGTGAAATTACTAGGCCTATTTCAGTTTATTGAAATATTCGCATTTCATACACATGCCGATTACACTTGGGCTAATGGACTTAAATCTAATAAAGGCTATACAGAATGGTCTGGAGGAATCGTTGCTAATCATCATCGTTTAAAAACCGACCAAAGCCCATACTTCATCTTAAATAATGTTATTATTGAAGATACTGGTCAGCTTATTATAGATCCAGGAGTAATACTTAAATTTTCACCAAAAACTGGGATCACAGTGAAAGGATCAATTATTGCAAATGTAATGTATTTTAAAAATATCTAATAAATAAATAAATATGCTCATAACACATTTTATAGGGAGATGCTCATAACAAAATTGTAATGACATCTAGTGCTAATGTAGAAGACACAGATGATGGTTTAAGTCAGTCTTCTTCAAACATAAGACTTGTAGATGGTCCTAGTATACTAGCTGGACGTTTACAGTTATTTTATAAAGGTGCTTGGAGATCAGTCTGTACATCAACACAGTAAGGAAACTTTAATCTTTATAATATGCAGTAAGCTGCAAAATATTTTATCTAAATGTTTTATTTAAATATACAGATGGAACAATGCAGACCTCCAAACAACATGTCGGCATTTAGGCTTTCGCGGAGGTAAATTTTTACGTTGGATGGAACCTAAAGTAGATAAGCTGCACACACGACTTCTGTTGTCTAATTTACAATGCCAAGGTATTGAAAATGATTTAAATAGCTGTAGCGGATGGAAAAATAAAAAATTAGGATCTGGTAGCTGTGGTAAGTTTAAGTGTTTAAAACAATAAAATTTTATTTTTAAATATATGACTCATCAATCATCATTAATGAATCATCTTTAATCTCAAAGTATTTATCTAATTATAATTTTCAGATCTTAAGCAAGATATTGCTATTGAATGTCAGCCATATTATGAAAATAGCTTTGTTGTAAAAAGTTATTGGAAAGGTCTTAAATTTGAAAAAGCCCAGTTCAAAAAATCATTAATACATCATAATACCTTATATCAACCAGTCTCACTATCTGAACTAAATCATGTTATATTAACGTACGTAATTTTTTTATTCTTTACACATATTTATGTATGATACAATAAATTATTTATTCAGTGGCATCATTTTAAGGGGGAAAAGTGCCATTTTGATAATTTAGATAATATTTGGGCTCTTCATACCTTCTCATAAGAAAAACATTCAATTTAATACTTTTTTCATCTGTAATTATAAACATTATTAATATTAGTAATTTTTGATTATTGTTGTAGTTATTATACTTTTAAATAATTACTACTAATAATTATACTAATTAATACTTATAGACTATTTTTTAATTGTATAAATATATGACTGTTTATTGGTCAATGTGTATAAAAACTAATTAGTAACTTAAGTTAGTACATGGCTTTTCAATGAAATAGGCATCGCAAAAGTCATAAGAATTAACTACCTATATTATAAAAATCAAAAACCCTGGTAGAAATAAATATTATTTTCAAAAAAGTTGATCAAAATTTTGCCTCATTTAGTGAATCCTGTAATGATACCACTGCATTCATTATTTTTTAGTTTTTGTATTATTTAGTGTCATTATGATATTTATATTATGATAGATATGCTGGAGTTGGTGCTGAGTTTAAATCTACTTCAGTCATAGAAGTTGATGGAGTACCACCGTTATTAAGAAATGTGTCAATATTACATTCTGCATATAATGGAATTAACATAACAACATCAGATTCCATACTAGATTTACAAGACTGTATTATTAAAAATAATAGAGGTACTTTACTACTTTATATTAAATAAACTATATAACTATATTAAAATGTTAGTTTTTTTATACATATAAAATAATAAAATATATCAATGTGTTGATAATGATATGTGTTGGTTACAAAATATAATATTTGGTTTATCAATAATGTGTTTTTTCAAAAAAATAAAAAAAAAAAAAAATATAAATATTTATTTTTATTTATTCTCAGGACATGGTATTTTTATGAATTCATCTTTTGGTCAATTAAGTTTAATAAAAACGTTGGTGTCTAACAACAAAGGAGATGGTATACATATGGTTCAAGGCAATGTCAATCGCGATCTCATGAATAATGTTAATGAATTATGTTCTCTTCCAACAACAACTAGTCAAACATTTCCTGTGCTTGTTTCTGTGCAACAAAATAGTTATAACGCTAAACAAATTAACTGCTACAAGGTATTTACTTATAATTTTATTTAAAATAATATTTAGATTTTTTAATCTATATATTGTTAATTACAGAGTTTATTCACTAAAATTGGACAAGTTTTAACTGTTAACATTGAACATACCCGTTCTCAACATTTTGACAATAATTCATTCATATACATTTATGATGGAGAAGTATCAACTCCTGATAGGTATTTTTTCATGAATTTGATATTTATTATCTTGTATTATTTTATTAATAAAATATATATTTTTAGGCTTTTAGCTACTATTTCTGTACTTAATAATACAGTACCACAATCAGTAACATCAAGTCGTAACAACATATTAATTCAATTTTCTGCACCAGCTAGAACAAATGTATTTGGTCTTCTTAGGGTAACTTCAGGATTTGGTAAGATAATTAATTTCAATTTAATATTATAAAATAATAAACATTAATTGATTAGATAAATTTTCTCATTTAATTTGATTTTTTTTAGTAAAATGGCATAGTATTAATATATCTGAAAGTATTCTATCTGATAATATTGGCTCTGGATTATTTGTTGAGAATTTATATAGTGCTGTGTCAATATTCAACTCTTCTGTGCACAACAACAGTGGAAGTGCTGGAGTCAATGTTTTTAATGGTTCTGCTGACATAACTATATTAGGTTCAGAAATTGTGTATAATAACGGATTTGGAATTTTAACTAATACTAATGGTGGAGTACGTAATGTTACATATTCATTAATCAAGTCAAATTCAGGACCAGGAATAGCTGTTCGGTTATTAGACAAAACAATCAGCAATGTACCTCAGAAAACAATTTTAACATATTCTCAGATCAATAACAATACAGTAGAAATTGATGGATGGTGTCATGGCAAGTCACAGATAAATGTCACAGGAAATGTTTTTAGTTTTAGCATTTATGCATTAGAAATAAAATCATGTATTGAGCGACAAGCTACTACAACTCATGTAATTATATCGTATAATGAATTTTTTAATAATAAAAAGTTGGCAGTACTTATAAGACCAATGCTTAACATGGATGCAATTTTGGAGTTCAATCGATTCAAAAAACAAGAGTATGGTTGCATATTAATTAGAAATGAACATTTTGATGAAGATTTTGATGAATCGCCAACAACTGCTTTACTGAGATATAATGAATTTTACGATAACAGTGGAAGCTATGTTGTTAATTTAGGACTAAGTACTTATAGCCAACTACATAATTTGCTATTCACGTGGAATTATTTAAAGAACAATAAAATAACTCAACCTTTTAAGTTGGTTTCAAGAAATAAAGTGGCGGCAGTAATTGTTGTTGCTTCTTCTAATATAATTGTCATGAGAAATATTATTGAAAACCCGTTATCAAATTATGAAATAGGAGTACAACTTGAAGATCAAAGTCTCATAGTAAACACTACTTATAATTGGTTGGGAAACACTGATGATCATTTTATTATAAATAGATTATTTCACAGGTAAGTTAAATTTTTTTCTTTTATTTTATGTTATTTGATATAGTAAATGTTTAACAGGCGTGATCGGTATAATTTGGCTAAAATTGAATTTGTTCCCTTCTTGTTACATCCTACAAATCCTGGTACTACGTCAATAATGACTGTTTCTACAGTTATAACCCAATTGTATAAAGAACCCAATGATTTTGGTGGAGAAGTTGATGGTGTAGAAACCGTATATAGTGGTGATATGTTGTTACAAGAGACATTAATGTGGCGTCTAGTGGAAAATTAATTATTCATCCTGATGTCACTTTGAAGTAATTTTATACTTTATTATATTACAGTTATTGTATTTTTTTGTCTAAAATGTAAATATTTTAGATTTAATCCAGGTGTTGGCATAATGGTAGCTGGTAAATTAGAAGCTCGTGGTAGAGGTTTTGGTAATATTAAATTTACATTAAATGAACCTCCTGTTCCTGTGATTGAGGAACCAATTGAAACTGTTAGTGTAAATACTAGAGTAAAGTTGGTTGCTGGAAGAACATTAATGAAGGAAGACTTCAGGTATGATCTTTGTTTTCTTATTTTTGTTGCATTATATTAATTACATTTTGTTTTAAACAGGTATTCTCCGAAGAGTTAAATACATGGGAACAGTTGTAATTACGGCTGGACAATTGACAATGCTGCATTAGTGTGTCGACAAATGGGTCTAGTTTTAAATCCTGCAGATTGGAAAGTTGATGTACCCCTTGCTGATCCATTAGAACCAGTGTTATTAACGTAAGTAATTAAACTTTAAATGTTCTTGAATATTCCAATTATAATAGAATATTTATTTACAGAAATGTCACTTGTTCTGATGAAGATACAGACATGATGAATTGTAGAGTAGAAAAAGTAAGTGACTCTGAACAGTATGTGATCATTCGAAAGATGTTGCTTTCGGTGTGAACAACCTGGTTGGACCGGCTTAAGATTAGGTGTATTGGCAGATACGTGTAATCTACAATATGTAACAATAGAAAAAGCTGGACTTTCGACTACATACTAATGAATTTGGACCAGGTATATTTTCTAAAAATTAAAATTGAATTTATTCTTTTTAACAGTAGTATTTACAGTTGTATTATGTATCTATTATTATAGCCCTACAGGTAGGATTTGAATAGACATACATTTGAAGGCTGTTCGTATCACAGACAATGCTGGAAATGGCTTGGAAGTACTTTATTCTGACTTACATAATAGTTTGAGCTATATTCGTAACTCAGAATTTAGTGGAAATAAAGGAGCTGGATATTTTTCAAACAACTTGGTTTGAACATCAAGGTAAATATTATATAATGATAATTTAAGATAATGTATAAGTATACTAGTATTTTTATTTTCAGATAGTAAAATTGAAAGAAATAAATTGGTATTCAGCATGATGTTTCAATTAGTATTGATAACAAAGAGAGCTCGCAGGATGGTTTAAAACCATTTGCATCAAGTTCATATCAATATAAACCTGTATTATT
>NC_040878.1:91655422-91690950 GCF_003676215.2 Rhopalosiphum maidis | reverse complement strand
TATAGGACCTAACCTAAATTATAGGTAGTACTGGTAGTAGGTACCTACATAGTACATACTATATTTTATGGTCACAGTTATGTACAAATTATATACTAATAAGTAATAATGTTTATTGTACATATTTGTGATCAAAGTATACCTATGTAGGCAGTTATAGGTACCTATGTATCTTCTTTACCTAATCACACACACTATAAACTCTTATAATATTAGTATTATAAAATATTCTCTGTAGAAGTGTATATATTGTATATACACAATATAGTGCTTTTGATAAACTCTTGAGCTGTCGAGAACCACCTGAAATTAAAGATATGTTCAACTAATAAGGATAAAACAATATAAATATAATAATGATGTTATGAATTATTATGACACAATAAATACTATTACATGATTTTTAAAACTGTATATTATAAACAAAATAAATTATAGCAATATCATAGTAAAATACATGTTTAAGGTTTGCAACTTAAAGTGTGTTAAGTTAAAAAAATAAAACATTATAGTATTGTATTATATTATTTATATATTTATATAAATTTGAATAAATTAATTTATTAATTTGGTATGCTATAATATACCCGATATGTGTTAAATAATTTAAGCGTATTTTTTTTAAATAACATACCTAATTCAAACCACATGATTGTGCATACATTTGCCAAGTAATGATGTAGTCACAATAGTTACATATTAAATGTATAATAATTAGGGCTCGGAAGTTGATGGCCTTAAAAACATTAAAAAATGACCTAAGAAAATTGCTAATATGACATAAAGATGACAAAAAATGTCCTTAAAAATGACCTAAAAAATTACAAATATTGTTTAAAATTATAAAAATATTTTTTTAAATTGTACTTTATTTTACTATAAAATTCTATGTACATTTATCAAAGCTTACAAATTACTCAAAACATGGCATACAAATGACAAAAAATGTCCTTTACAATAAATTAAAAATTACAAAATATTTTAGACGTAGACCAGCACTAACCGACGTTTTTATTTTCGGAATTTCGAAAAAATAATAAAATTTTAGTTTAATAATATTCACTACAACACGGCAACGAAAACTCTTATCGGTGAGATAAAATCGGTTAGGTGCTAATCTTAGTCCGTGATAATTTCAAAGTTTTCAGTAAGTTATCAGCATAATGGTCGACAAGAAACAATAAGAAGTGAACTAATGTGAAATCAGTAAAAACGACTATAAAATGTGTTTATTATATATATGATATACAAACTTGAGTCAATATAAATTAATTTCAACGCAAATCGAGCTAAACATACCTCCTAAAACACATCCAAACGTCAAAAGACAACAATTTAAACATTTTGAGTACCTACCTACGTAACAGTTCGTACATAGTGCCGTATTCAGCTTTTCTGGCACAGGGAAAACTTTCTGGCCCCCCTTTTTTAGGGTTAGGACTGATTATCTATCGAAAAATTTGTCTAATTATACATGAAAACATGGTTTTGGCATCAAATAATATTGTAACCGTATTGTTTAATATATTTTATTTTGTTATCATAATAATATTAATATTATATATTGATATATGTTTCGACTTAGGCCCGGGCCCCGGACATATATGACCTGAAAAAACTGCCTTGTATACGCCCCTAGTCGTACAAGATCGTCAACGTCTACATCGACTACATATAATATTTTAAAAAAAAGTGCACTTTAACTTATGTTTATACTTAAGAACTTATACTAAAATTGTATTCAATAATTATATAAAGTGCAAACATGTTCACATGAAAAAAAAAATTTAATTTAATTAACGTATGGTAAAAAAAAATTAGCTTACTAAATATAAGGAAAGGGAAAGTGAGTTGGGTCAATCATAAAAATTTCATAGTATCTATGGGTTTTATAGGATTTCGGGGCACAATTTTTTCGACAATGAGTATTTATCAATTAATGTATAAAAACCAAAATTTATGTCCTCCGTATAAAATCGAAAGGGAATTTGAAAAAGATAAATAATTTGTATATTTTAAATATAAGGCAGCCCATGTACTTTAAAAAATTAAAGATATAAATTTTCTGGTTTTTACGATTTTACAGAACATTCTGCTGTACTGCGTACTTGGAGAGATTAAGATATTACCAGCATTTTTTAAAATAATTGGCAAAAAATTAAAGAAAAATAAGAATTTTTACATTAATATAGTTTTCAAAAAAATGTAACTCGAAAACGAATAATCATAAAAAAACTTTTAACTTTTACCAAAACTAAATGGTTATAGTGGTTACACGATAATTTTCTATACATAGGTAATATTATTATATATTAATATAATGACACTTTTTAAGCTTATTATAGAGGCAATTGGAATTTTTAGTTTCCGAATAGATCGATGAAAGTATCGATTATTCAATGTGTGTTTATTTCTCTGTCTGTCATATAGATTTCGAGGAAATTAAAAACACTCAGATTTTCCAAAATTGTGGTAGATTTTTTAGCAATTTTGTACCTAACCTTTTTTGAATAAATCACTTTTTAATGGTCGTACGATAAAAAATAATAAACAAATTATAGAGGGTAGCTAGTTATCTACAAAAAAAGAGCTTACGATATATTCACGTAAAAGTTAATGTTTTTGCATTATAAAGCCTACAAAATACAGACTTATAAAAAACGACTTTATAAAAAAATTTCTCAACAAAAATTATAAAGGAAAAAATGATCTACAAAATTACATTTTTTATGTTAACTTAACTGTTTTTACAGCATAAGAATTTTATAGTTACAATTCAAAATTACGAGTACCTATATAAAAAATAATAAAAATGCGTTCTTTTCCACACCACCATTGAGGTAGAAGCATGGCGCGTTTTTTTTTTCATGGTTTCCCCGGTAGGCCTAATCCATGTGTACTTGATAACTTTTATCTCGTCGTAAGTTATCTATTCGTTATAACAAAGTAGTTAATTATTATATTTTAATTCTTCAACTTATAATTTTGCCCTCTTTTTTGTGATAGTACAATAGCAAGTCTTGAATTTCTTCTTCCATATATTTATCGAATCGTTTTGGCTCCTTCAGGCATACTCTGCTCACTGGAGTCTTCGCTATTTTATCGCATCGGTTATGATTATACTCTGGAACTATAACTTGAGCTTTGCATTTTTCCTCTTTCACCATTTTCCACTGATACTACACTTAACAGGACCAAGGGTTTTCCTTTCAATTATTAAACATTTATTCATGTCTAGTTTTCATAGTGGTCATGTTTTTGCTTCATACAGAAATACCAGATGAATCAGAGTAAAATATAATTGCTCTTTTAGTTCTTTTGATAATTATCGGAACTATAATACTCGTATCTTTACAAATCCATATTAATAATATGTTCGAACGAGGATACGTTCCCTTCCATCGGGTCAGCTAGTCCCCTAAGGTGGTGCGACTGTAAGACGAAAGCTCGCGAAGTTGTCAACGCCGCCGCTCCGTTGCAGCCACGATTTAAGATCTATACTAACTTTAATCGTGGTCACAGGCCGCAGCCGACACAACTGACCGGTTGCTCTTTGCCTTTTCTCTCCTGTGTTCGGCCCGTGCGAACTGCAGAACTTGTTTACGCACGCCTGCCGCATTCACATGTGTTTTATATTTTATATTTGTTTTTTGGTCACGTGGTTATTTATTAGTATTTATTGTATATGCCAAACTATGGATTATTTATTATAACAGTGAGCGCATGGCGCTATAAATTGTTTATGTTATTGTGATACCAACCGGTGCAAGGTAACCTTTATATTTTCAACACCTCGCAAGTCGCAGCACACGACCGCCGAGCCGTCCTCGTAGGAGCAATCCGAGCGCAACATAGCACTTATATGTTTGAATTATAGTTGGGACTTCCCTAACTATTTCATTATTTTTTGGATTTTCTGGTGAGCAACTGACTCGTACAACTGTGACTCGTCTTTAATATTTAAAATTGTATTTGAATTAGGAATGAGTATAAATATTTGATTATTTGGTAGATATTAGACTTTTCTATCATAAAGCTACCTTGATTATTTCCGATTTTTTGGTCTGCCCTTCTGTTTAATCATGATATAAATATGATACAATTGGATAATATTTTATACGCCACATTCAGCAGGAAAATACCTCCAATTGTTATAATCCTTAGTATCCATTTTCTTATTTATTGAGCAGAATATCGCGATATATCAAGATCAACTATAGTCTGTCCAGCTAGAGAACGTACCGATTCTGCGCTACCCCCGTGTCACCATGCTTTCAAAACTGGTTCGTTTATAGCTTCATAGGGGAATGCGCAGAAAAACTGATTTTAGTCGATCTGCGGCGCGTTCTCTTGCTGGACAGAGTATATAAGAGTAAAGTAGTACAATAGGATAAGAGATATTAGGGGGAAGGGTGATGCATTAAAAATGGATAATTGAAAATTATTAAAACGTTTAAACTTGTTTGAACATGCCAACCTTAAAAATTGGAAGTGAAGCTCATATCAAAAACAGCACATTTCATAAAGAGTAGGGTGACATGACAAAGTAAACACATTTAACGCATAGTACATCATAGTAACAGCAGTCACGAACAAATTATAAGCGTAGCTCTATAATGTACTTTTGGGTGAGTTTTAAGTATCACCAATAATTATTGAGTTGAGTATAATATAAACATATAATAATAAAAGCTTTTACAATGTCAACGAAAAAATCAGAGACAATGATTGATTCAAAAATTGTTTAATGTTATATATTTAAAGAACTGTTAACAAAAACCGGAAAAATCGGCTATGTCTAAATGATTAATTAATATTGGGAATAATTAAAAACTTATTATTCCATAAACAATGGGGAATTTTTTGGAAAATGTATGTTCAAATCCAAAAAATGATAAGGAAAAAGAGAACTATTAAAAAAACAACAATTTTTAAATCCGAAGCCAGGATAACGAAACGATTAAAGAACTGACACGTATTAAATAGCACGAGTAAAACAGTTAACGAAATAAAATCTAACCACAAAGGGTTATGCTGCACCAGGAATGAAGTGTTCAACTGCATTACATCTATAACAATCAAAAATTTTTTTTTTACAACAAACAATATAAATATTATTCAAAATAAAGTTACCAATTTCCGTATTGGAGATCTCGTTATCACTCTTCATCAATTGATTTCTATCGTCATCAAAAGTAGAGTTACGCTGACTAAGTGGGGTAAATTCCCCAGCCATCGGATTTAGCTTAAATGTTGTTCGTTCGTTATCACTCTTTATTAATTCATTGATTTCTTCTTCTAATGTAGAGTTGATCTGACGAATTGGGATGAACTCCATGGTCATCGGATTTAGGTTAATTGTTGGACGTTCGTTAATACTTCTTAATTCATTGATATCTTCTTCTACTGTAGAGTTGATTTGACAAAGCGGGATGAACTCCCCAGCCATCGGATTTAGCTTAAATGCTGGTCGTTCATTATCACTCCTTATCAATAGATTACTATGGTCATCAAATGTAGAGTTACTCTGACAAAGTAGGATGAACTCCTTGGTCATCGGATTTAGCTTAAATGTTAGTCGTTCGTTATCACTCCTTGTCAATAGATTACTATCGTCATTAAAAGTAGAGTTACGCTGACAAAGCGGGATATACTCCCCAGCCATCGGATTTAGGTTAATTGTTGGACGTTCGTTAATACTTCTTACTTCATTGATATCTTCTTCTAATGTAGAATTGATCTGACAAAGCGGGATGTACTCCTCAGCCATCGGATTTAGGTTAATTGTTAGTCGTTCGTTATCAATCCTTACTAATTCATTGATATCTTCTTCTACTGTAGAGTTGATCTGACAAAGCGGGATGAACTCCCCAGCCATCGGATTTAGCTTAAATGCTGGTCGTTCATTATCAGTCCTTATCAATAGATTACTATCGTCATCAAATGTAGAGTTACTCTGACAAAGTGGGACGAACTCTTTGGTCATCGGATTTAGTTTAAATGTTAGTCGTTCATTATCAGTCCTTATCAATAGATTACTATCGTCATCAAATGTAGAGTTACTCTGACAAAGCGGGATATACTCCCTAGCCATCGGATTTAGGTTAATTGTTGGACGTTCGTTAATACTTCTTAATTCATTGATATCTTCTTCTAATGTAGAATTGATCTGACAAAGCGGGATGTACTCCCCAGCCATCGGATTTAGCTTAAATGTTGGACGTTCATTAATACTTCTTAATTCATTGATTTCTTCTGCTAATGTAGAGTTGATCTTACGAATTGGGATGAACTCCTTGATCATCGGATTTAGGTTAATTGTTGGACGTTCGTTAATACTTCTTAATTCATTGATATCTTCTTCTAATGTAGAATTGATCTGACAAAGCGGGATGTACTCCCCAGCCATCGGATTTAACTTAAAACCTGGTCGTTCGTTATCACTCTTTATCAATTGATTACTATCGTCATCAAAATTAGAGTTACTCTGACAAAGTAGGATGAACTCCTTGGTCATCGGATTTAGCTTAAATGTTAGTCGTTCGTTATCACTCCTTGTCAATAGATTACTATCGTCATTAAAAGTAGAGTTACGCTGACAAAGCGGGATATACTCCCCAGCCATCGGATTTAGCTTAAATGTTGGACGTTCGTTAATACTTCTTACTTCATTGATATCTTCTTCTAATGTAGAATTGATCTGACAAAGCGGGATGTACTCCTCAGCCATCGGATTTAGGTTAATTGTTAGTCGTTCGTTATCAATCCTTACTAATTCATTGATATCTTCTTCTACTGTAGAGTTGATCTGACAAAGCGGGATGAACTCCCCAGCCATCGGATTTAGCTTAAATGCTGGTCGTTCATTATCAGTCCTTATCAATAGATTACTATCGTCATCAAATGTAGAGTTACTCTGACAAAGCGGGATATACTCCCTAGCCATCGGATTTAGGTTAATTGTTGGACGTTCGTTAATACTTCTTAATTCATTGATATCTTCTTCTAATGTAGAATTGATCTGACAAAGCGGGATGTACTCCCCAGCCATCGGATTTAACTTAAAACCTGGTCGTTCGTTATCACTCTTTATCAATTGATTACTATCGTCATCAAAATTAGAGTTACTCTGACAAAGTAGGATGAACTCCTTGGTCATCGGATTTAGCTTAAATGTTAGTCGTTCGTTATCACTCCTTGTCAATAGATTACTATCGTCATTAAAAGTAGAGTTACGCTGACAAAGCGGGATATACTCCCCAGCCATCGGATTTAGCTTAAATGTTGGACGTTCGTTAATACTTCTTACTTCATTGATATCTTCTTCTAATGTAGAATTGATCTGACAAAGCGGGATGTACTCCTCAGCCATCGGATTTAGGTTAATTGTTAGTCGTTCGTTATCAATCCTTACTAATTCATTGATATCTTCTTCTACTGTAGAGTTGATCTGACAAAGCGGGATGAACTCCCCAGCCATCGGATTTAGCTTAAATGCTGGTCGTTCATTATCAGTCCTTATCAATAGATTACTATCGTCATCAAATGTAGAGTTACTCTGACAAAGCGGGATATACTCCCTAGCCATCGGATTTAGGTTAATTGTTGGACGTTCGTTAATACTTCTTAATTCATTGATATCTTCTTCTAATGTAGAATTGATCTGACAAAGCGGGATGTACTCCCCAGCCATCGGATTTAGCTTAAATGTTGGACGTTCGTTACCAATCCTTACTAATTCATTGATATCTTCTTCTAATGTAGAGGTGATCTGACGAATTGGGATGAACTCCTTGGTCATCGGATTTAGTTTAAATGTTAGTCGTTCGTTATCATTCCTTGTCAATAGATTACTATCGTCATTAAAAGTAGAGTTACGCTGACAAAGCGGGATATACTCCCCAGCCATCGGATTTAGGTTAATTGTTGGACGTTCGTTAATACTTCTTAATTCATTGATATCTTCTTCTAATGTAGAATTGATCTGATAAAGCGGGATGTACTCCCCAGCCATCGGATTTAGCTTAAATGTTGGACGTTCGTTAATACTTCTTAATTCATTAATATCTTCTTCTAATGTAGAATTGATCTGATAAAGCGGAATGTACTCCCCAGCCATCGGATTTAGCTTAAATGCTGGTCGTTCGTTATCACTCCTTATTAATTCATTGATTTCTTCTTCTAATGTAGAGATGATCTTACGAATTGGTATGAACTCCTTGATCATCGGATTTAGCTTAAATGTTTGTCGTTCGTTATCACTCCTTGTCAATAGATTACTATCGTCATTAAAAGTAGAGTTACGCTGACAAAGCGGGATATACTCCCCAGCCATCGGATTTAGGTTAATTGTTGGACGTTCGTTAATACTTCTTACTTCATTGATATCTTCTTCTAATGTAGAATTGATCTGACAAAGCGGGATGTACTCCTCAGCCTTCGGATTTAGCTTAAATGCTGGTCGTTCGTTATTACTCTTTATCAATAGATTACTATCGACATCAAATGTAGAGTTACTCTGACAAAGTGGGGTAAAGTCCTCAGTCATTGGGTTGAGCTTATGTTCAGTTCGTTCGTTAATACGTCTTATTGATTCATTAATATCTTCTTCTACTGTAGAATTGATCTGACAAAGCGGAATGTACTCCCCAGCCATCGGATTTAGGTTAATTGTTAGTCGTTCGTTATCACTCCTTATTAATTCATTGATTTCTTCTTCTAATGTAGAGATGATCTTACGAATTGGTATGAACTCCTCGATCATCGGATTTAGCTTAAATGTTAGTCGTTCGTTATCACTCCTTGTCAATAGATTACTATCGTCATCAAAAGTAGAATTACGCTGACAAAGCGGGATATACTCCCCAGCCATCGGATTTAGCTTAAATGTTGGACGTTCATTAATACTTCTTAATTCATTGATTTCTTCTGCTAATGTAGAGTTGATCTTACGAATTGGGATGAACTCCTTGATCATCGGATTTAGGTTAATTGTTGGACGTTCGTTAATACTTCTTAATTCATTGATATCTTCTTCTAATGTAGAATTGATCTGACAAAGCGGGATGTACTCCCCAGCCATCGGATTTAACTTAAATCCTGGTCGTTCGTTATCACTCTTTATCAATTGATTACTATCGTCATCAAAATTAGAGTTACTCTGACAAGCAACAGACTCGTACAACGGCAACTCGTCTATTACATTTAAAATTTTATTTAATTATGAAGTAGTATAAATATTTTATATTATTTTTAGGTATATAATGTTTTGAAATATATTTACTAATTTTGGGATTGTAGATCTTTTTAGATAAAAGATTTTTGTTCAAATTGATGGGTTGAATTGTACATGAAAAATCCTCAGCTATCGGATTTAGCTTGAATGTTTGTCGTTCGTAATCACTCCTAATCAATCGATTGCTATCGTCGTCCAAAGTGGAATTACTCTGACTAATAGGGGTAAATTCCTTAGCCCAAGGATTTATGTTGATTGTGTATCGCAATTGAACTCTGTTCGTCGATATATTTTTATTCTGTTCTGGTACTGCGTCATCAGCTTTTTTGTCCGTGAGCACTTTTGACATTCCATCCTTAGGTGGTGTCTAAGCAATATTTTTG
This sequence comes from Rhopalosiphum maidis, assembly GCF_003676215.2. Lineage (NCBI taxonomy): Eukaryota > Metazoa > Arthropoda > Insecta > Hemiptera > Aphididae > Rhopalosiphum > Rhopalosiphum maidis. Next base: position 91,681,332 of record NC_040878.1, on the reverse strand, counting down.
TATATTTATGTATTTATGTATGATTAACGTCAAATGGCTTTTATTAACAAAATTATTTAGTATACTATATTTTCAATTTATTATGATGATAATAATTGAGGCTGGTTTTAGTATTTATATAAGTATAGGTAATAAGTAAAATTGCACAACTATTTCAAATAAGTTAAACAAAACATGCAAGAAGGTTAAAATAACAATTATGTAACATATAACAGTTTAATAAAACATATTGTAGTTAGGGTAAGAAACCCATAATATAATTTATGTTTAGTCAATAAGATAACTAGGTTAAAACATAAAAAATATAATGTTATTAATATATAAGAAGGATGTAAACTCCAGGACCGGGGTCAGTGGTGATGATCGTATTTATCGATTATCACTGTACACCGCGTGTTAAATAAAGTATTATTAAATATTTAGTGTGTATTTCGAGTAATCGGTGCATACGACAAGCTATACTACAGTAGTCGTAGAAACAATGTGGTTGTAAAGATGTTTGCCTACGGCGTGCGCACTGCAATATTAACGCACATCGCTACACAGAAAACTAAATATTTCTAAAAACTATTTAATTGATACATTTTGGAACTTTTCTCCATTAGATGCTCATTTGCTCACTGAGTACTTGCGTTTGAAAAAAAAATCATAAATATTAAAATATCGGTTAGTAGAACTCCAAATATAGCTGCCCAAAGAAATCGCATCACGTTTTAATAATATAAATAAAGATATCAAATAGTCAGGATCGCATTAAGGGTGGGGTTGGGCAATGGCTACAACTGCACCTGGTGCCAGTTTTATGGGGAACCAAAATTTTGTGGTACGAAATCACTTTACTTGTAAAGTTATGAATTAGTAAAACTTTTAAAATTTAAACTATTTAAATAGGTAACAGTATTATATAATATATTATATTGTTAATGTATTAATATGACGTTAGAACTTTAAACAACTAATATATTTATTGCAATATAGCTCTTAGCGATGAATAATTATTATTATACCTATTAATAGATCCTTAATCGTTTTTCCAAATTTGTTGTGATTCAAGACACTTGTTATGATACCAATATGATTTCTTTCACGACTCGGTGCTGTTTATTTATTTATTATTATATTTATTATTTTAATTAGTACCCACAAAAATGTTGAGTGGCTATCAATCAAAATTGTAAATAAACTTGAATAAAATAATAAAACAATTTAATGTTATTAACAAATGCAGAAAAAAATCAAGACAATTTTGTGAAAAAACCTAGTTGAAAGTAAATATACACTATATAATATAAATTTTACTTACAAATTATAAATTTACAATATATACCTTTATAAACTTTATTTTAATATGAAAAAATCATATTGTCTATTATTTTTGGCGACCGCAACCCCCAAACCTATCATTCGTGACCCCCAAGTTGAAAACCACTCACTTAGAGTATTCAATATTTTTTTGATAATGGTAATGGATAAAAAAAATAGAAAATACGATAACTCGGATAACTATAATATACGATATTTACTAATTAATAAGCCACAATTATTTATTTTAATCCTTTAATGTTACAAGCAAATAACCGTAGTATCTTATTAAAATATTTATTATTTACGAATCAAATACAAACAGTATTTTTAAAAAAAGTACAGATTATTGTAAAACAAATACTCTTTTCTTTGCTCAAAATCTAAAAGGTTCATGAGTATCTAACTTTTCCATTACGCCGTGGCTAATACACGGCATATCCACGGCGTTTTCCGTCGAATTCAAGATTCATTGTCTTATATTGGAGTATAGTTATACACGACGGATATATACGCCGCGGATGAAAATGCCGGTCGGCTTGCGTTTTAGTGGACGAACACCGTAATAATAAAAACGTCTACTCCTAATTTTACATTGTTTTAAATTAAAATGGGATATGCTGGTGATGGAAAATGTCGCGTTTATACCATAATTTTTTAAATATTGTACAAGAATACAATATATACGCGGTGGAATACGCAGTGTATAGCCCCGGCCTAAGGTAAATGTAAATATTAATGTACTCTATTATGCACATATTATTAGTAGTGTCTGCAATATGTTAACGGTGATTAAGCTTGTGCTTGTGCATGCAATTCATCTACCTTTTCTGCTAATTTGTCTACTGCGTTCGTCAATTCTAATTCTTCAGATGTTCTTAGTCCATCCATTCTATGCATTCTTCTTAATCTTCCAATGAAACGTTAAGTACAGTCTGTGCACTTAATATTGAAAATCAAATAAATTGATTTTAAAAAGTTTACTTTTTAGAGTAATATAAGTAACTTTTAATCGAAAAAAAAAGAAAAATAATTATTTTATTTCCAATAACCTTTTTTGTATATTATACAAAAACAACACGACTTTTGTCAATAAATAACAATTCACTAATGAATCCTACTAGACAAATTGTTTATAATCTAAATAATGTTGCTAATAGTTCATGAAAATTGATTATTTTTATTTCAGCCATATAATATAATATAGATGAACGTTTATAAAAATAATAATAAAAAAAATTATTTGTCGGTTACAGAATTAATTTTTATTTTCATCTAGAAAAATATAATACGTATGTTATATAGTCGAGAGACCACTAGACTGAATGCGTCTAACTCCGTACTCGATATAACAATACTACAGTAAAATTTATCCCCAACGGACACCTCTCAATAGCAAACGATTTCTTGGTGTCAGGGACATCTTAATTACTTTTCAATGTAAAAACCTCCGAATAGTGGACGCTTATTTAATAAAAATAAATTAGGATTAACGGAAATCTTTACGTAAAATCAGTGTTTGATAAAATCGATATATTTTTTTATAATTCAAAAACGAATAACCACGCGTAATACTTGAAATTTTAACAAAATATTTATGTTACCATTATATTCAACATATGAATTCATTTTCTAAATATTTTATTTTTTAGCTATTTGAACACTTTGAATTTTCAATCTCTTTGATTTGTCCCCTTTCTGCATTTAGCAATTCATATGGCCAATACTGATGCTATTTTTTTCAACACTATTTAAAATTAGTACTTATAAATTTACGTAGTCATTTACATAAATTTATACTTTGGTTTAAATTTACTTTAAATTCTTCAATATCAAAGTATTTTCATCATAAAGACACACACTAAATAAGTTGACATTATAATTTCAAATAATTTCAAATAATAATAAAATAAATAGAGTAATCAGATGAAAAACAAAAACAATTTTTATAGAAGAAGATGACCTATGGATAAAACGGGTAGAATAGTATACGCATTGGGCAATTACGACAGAGAAGGAGCTAAGTTTTAAAATGTACTTTTTTTTATTTTTTTTTATCTGCTCACCATACTTATATTGGTATAGTAAAAATAAACCAAAATTAAATTATTGTGTATCAAAACTATAGACATAATATTATTAATTTTTATGTCTATGAGTCTATGACTATGATCGAATGTATTCCTGGAAATTGTCTAACCTAGATCCAGACAACTTCAACATGGTGGAGGAAATCGAGTTCGCTATTACACTTGACACTTATTTAGCGGCTTTTTTTTATTTCTTTAAAAGAAAACTGGGTGTTGTATTGATATTATATATTAAATATATATATTAGATTTTAACGTATTTTTCGTTAATAGTTTATTTGACTGATTTGTCAATTGTTAAAACACTATAATTAAATTTAAAATAGTGCATATTTATCCTTTAAAACATTTACCTTTATATATTTCAAAAATTTACTCCATCTGAATAGCGGACATCTCCGAATAGCAGTCAACATTTCGGTGACCGAGAGTGTCCGCTATTCAGAGGTTTCACAGTATATCATTGTTAATTATGTCGTCGACTGTCTCATTTGACGCAATGACATATCAAGAATACTAATCTAACACATCTATTACAGTAACCCACCACTCGATACCACCCAATCCACTTACTTACGTTTTTTAATTTCAAACTTCAAACATCAGGTAATAGTCCACTGTTTTCATTTAAAAATACTATGGAAGATGACAATACATCAGTAGTTTCACCAGACACTGGGATTGCAGCTTCAAACAATGATTTTTCTTATGATAAAATAATACATAGATACATCAATGAACACGCCATCGCCTACATCGATCTCTGGAACAAAAAAAAAATAAAAAAATAATAAAAAGAAAAAATGCGAATTTACTTTCTTCGTTTTAACAGCAATTTTTAAAAGTTTTGGTTAAAGCCCAGTATGGAGATGGTGATAACGATACATTTACTCTTTTATCATTATTACCGAGAATGAAGGCAACACATGATGTAGATCAGCGGTTCTTAACCTGTGGTCTGCGGCCCCCGGTGGGTCCGTCGTCCACGACACTCATGTTGGAGGTCCACGGCAGCTTTAAGAATATTAAAAATAAAATAATTTATATTACGGTTTTATGAAAATTAAGTTTAATAAAAATAGTTATAACTTATAAATGTGTATGTTATGTTATGTCCACTTCTATAATTTGTAATATAAAATAATTATTATAATTTTGGTTATTATGATAACATCAGATGTTTTGTAAAAAAAAAAGTATTCGACAAAAATTGGTAGGGGGTCTGCGATTTCTAAAAATCTTTCATGGGGGGTCCGTGTTCTACAAAAGGTTAAGAACCGGTGATGTAGATCGTACAGAAATATGGCAGGAAACGTCCCGCCGAATCAACTTCGCCGTATTGTCTACCCTTCAACCAGCTCAATCAAGTGACATCCATCAACTATCCTAACAAGTAACATTGTCGGATTGTCTACAACTAACGACAATAGTCTATAGCCTATAATACAGACTCCTGAGAAAGAAATTCTCGACTAATAATAACTGCAAGCCACCTCACTATTAAGTCATTAGCTTTATTTTGTTAATCATAAATATTAATATTATTTTGTTTAATATGATAGGTATCATTTGTATATCAATTAATGTATTGCATTTAAGTATTGGATTTTTTATTTTTATTAAAAATAAAAAAAATAATCAAGTATGAAACTATTCGAATAAAAAAAAAATAGTACTTACTTTAGAGTAATCGATAACCTTTCTTCTATGTTGCTATTGTATCACCTTTGATATTTTGTTCTATTTCCAAGTCACATTTTACGATACTTAAAAGTTCGTTAAAATGTTTTTACAGATATTTTGTGATATCTAAAAAATAAAAAGTTTATCCGAAAATCGTCTTGATTTGTCATACATCATATGTTGAATTGGCCGTTTTTTGAATTCTGAATAATAAACAATTTATAACTGCTAATTTTGTAAATATTATCTAGATTCTAGATATTAAAATGAAGAGATTTTATTCAATACTATGATATTTATTTGATTTTTAATGCATATTTTAATAGTATATTTAGTGGTTCTTTAGGGCATAAATGCATGCATATTTTAAGATTTTTTAGGGCATAAAGTCCCTAGCCCTACTTGTAATTTATTATTTTGTTTTAAAATCATTTCACTATAAAAATTCTGGAGATGTTGGTGTTAGAGTTCAAAAGTATTAACAACATTGTAACAAATATGAGAACTTTGTAATTTGTATGTACCTAATTTAAATTAATAATAATATAATACTAATTGATCTGTTAGAAGTCGATACTATAGACAATTAACACATTTTCTATCACCGGTTGCATTAACCTTATAAATTAAAAATGTATAAATTCTAAGTAATACATAATCCAATCATTTAAATTTTCAGCTGGTATAGACTGTACACAGATCACAATACGAATTGAAATTTTAATCCATTCTAAGTTCGTAAATACGCGGCCTGGCACATAGTGTGTCCTGCAAACAGTGCAAACGTCCCGCATTAAACGGGTAAGTTCCGTATTTGAAAAAACCAAAAACCCGTTGTCTCGACGAATGCTTTCGGAAGTTTAAATGTTCCATATTTAAATAATACATCCAGTATACAGAGGTGGATAAACTTTAAAGGATCGTTAGGATCGACTTCCAAAGAAAATTATGCAGATAAAACTTATCAACAATTTGTTTATTACAACATCGATTAATTTTCGTGCGCGTGGTCTTAAAAATAAATTATAACATGATCGACTTTGAAATTGTCTGCGATCGACCGTTTGGCCACCCCTGCCGTATTATGTCGTATTGGCAAAATTCAAATAACCGTTATTTTAATCATTAAAAAATTAAAAACAAATATTACCAAGAGTAGTTTCTAGTTACTAGGGGTTACTAGGTTTTATTTTGTTTACGGTTTAATAATTGTTTTAGTAAAAATATTTATAAATGGTTAATGCATTGTTGTTTATTATAAAAACAGCACCATCCCTAATACTTTTTTTGTCCCTTATTCCCAATTTTTAATTTGGTCACCCTACAGTTTTAATGTGTGTTATATACTATATAAATAACACTTAACTATCTATACGAGTGTGTATTATTATAGAAACTATGAAATACGTAAATTGTTTATAGATACTATCAATTATCATATGCCCATAGGTGCAACCCGGCTGGTTTAACCTTCAACGAATTGTTGATAACTAAAAGTTAAATCACATGATGTAATAGTAAGTATCTATTGATTTTGTTGAGAACATTTGTGTTTGTGCAAGTTTTGACAATTATTAATTATTATAATAAGTACATTGCATAAAACATATGCTATATACCTAGGTGTATATTTTAATTAAATATTTTATTAAGTTTCCTATGAACATTTTAATATATATATATATAACCTACTTATTGGTATAGTTAAATATATTTTATGTGGTGTTTTGCATCATATAAATATATAATATTCGATGTATACGTGTAATTATTATCGGTCGTTGTATTTTTATACCTATCTATTAATAATAAGTTACAACGATAATAAATTAATAAGTTATTTTACACTTAATCGATATTTAGTTACTGCATGCTTACAGTATCATAGTTCAATTTTTATTTGATTATGGGTACCTGTGTATAAATATAATATATAGTAAATTAGTAACTCCTTTACATTTTGTATGATGCAACGATTGTAATTAATATTATAATAGAATAATATAATTCTACAAAAATCTACAAAGCGGATTATTGTTGTTTCACACGTTTTTTCTATTTTAGTGTCTATGGCTATTGTCCACCTATATATGTATATAAATATCATGGTATAACTATATATAATGAAGTAATCAAACCTATACACAGTTGAAATATATGCACTAACATAGTGCAACATGACTTAATACACTAGGTTAATTGTATAATATAACCTGTATATACTAACACCGGCAATACCACCTATTACTTAATTATTGTTGCAATACAATGTATAATCGTTGATTTTGTAATAGAATATGGTGTAGCGGGCTTATTTTCCGACTTTTCAAGTCATGGATTCGAAACGATTGTTCAATCAACAGTGTAATTGAAAATAGTTTGTTTTTTTAATGAACACGAGTTATTTTTATAAAATGTACAAAAGTGTGAGTAGAGAGTCATGCAAGTGTCTTAGACTCAACGGCTCTGGTATACATCCGAGTATGCTGTTCTGAAGGCTTTTTGCTGAATGACTATACCCCGGTCCTCTTGGCTCTTCTCCCATACCTGAGGTCCATAAATTAATAAATCTTAACAATCGCCATCATTTTTTTTTTTTTTTTTTGTTATTGCCTAATGGTTGTGACTATATTATTTTAGTCTATGTCTAATGTCTATATATTATATTATATAGTATATACTCCTCGTATAGGTATTCTACATGTGACTATGGTCTATATGTAGTATGAAATATGAATAGTTATGTGTATTTTGTTTAGTGGCTTAGGGCCTAGGTCTTAGTACCTATAATATGTCCAGCGAGAGAACGCGCCGCAAACCGACTAAAATCAGTTATTCTGCGCATTCCTCAATGATACCCAGCCATAAGTGAACCAGTTAAGAAAAACTTATTTTTAGATAGCACAATAAGAACAAAGTCCCGTAAAACAATACTTTTGAAAAAAAATAACATATTTTGTAGGTATAATACTATAATCTCGCGTTTCTCAAAGTGTGGGTTGCGGCTCACTGACGACCCGTCGTCAATCTTTAATGGGTCGCAAACAATTTTTTGAATTATGATGTCAATGCTGTTATTAACCATAACAGAAAACAAGCACACATTTCGCATACATCTCATTATTAAACGTACATTTATAAAAATAAATTGATTATAAACCTATAAAATACTAAACATATATTACAAATTTATACATATTTATAAAATACAAATTTTGTTTTTTATAACTACTTTTTGAAAAGTGAAACCATGTGGTTCGCAAAAGATTTTTCGGGGTAAATTTGGGCCGTGGTACTAAAAAGATTGAGAACCACTTTTATAGTATAATCTATACGTCTACGGTTATGTGACAAGAAATATGAAATTATTACATTACGTTTTTCGTTTCAATAAACACGTATTTATAAAAATATATTTTTAATTTTCAACATAGATAAAACAATTTGAAAAACCAGTTTTGTCAAGATAATAAAAGCAGTGATAATAAAAATGTAGCTATGTAGTTATATCATAAATATTTTAAGGCAATACCATGAGCATTAATTTAGGGGAATAATTATATTTTCGGGAAGTAAATTCTATCGTGTACAAACGGGTACAATATATTGTATCAGTTAATATAATTTTTTTGTGCTTTTATCCCACTACTAAGGTCTAAGGTATAAAAGAGCAAAACGAATTTGCGTTTTTAGTCCATCGAAAAAAATAGACGATTTGCGTTTTTTGTTACATTTGTAACCTGTATGATTATCTCCACAACTAATTTTTAGAATGGCAACCCATCCCTTGTTGGTGAATTATAATTACTAGGCCCCGGATTAGCCGGATTTATATTTTATACGCATTTGCATGTTTTTTTTTAAAAAACCCAAAAAGTATCTAGATCAGCTACAAGCTTTAATACAAAATTAAATTTATGCACATTTTGGCATTTTTTCTCAATATAGACATAATGTATTTATTGAGAAAAAATAGTATTGAGTTCTATAATAATAAAACCTAACTAAATACATATATACATTTCAATTATTTTTAAATTTTTATTTAGTATCGACTTACGGCCAACTATCGTTGATAATAATTATTGCTTATTGTATTATTGATTAAATTCACTATAATGAGATAAAGTTGTCTGTAAGTACTTTGGCGATAATATCAATAACAATCGTGATGGTTTAGTTTTTATACGAACTTGCTTTACGATAGTGAGTGTGCACGAATTAAAAATAATCTCAAAAATAAAATCTGTTTGTATATGTTTCGGCATTCTACTAATCTATTTTGTAGAATGTGTGAGTTTAAAGTAGTTATTGTCAATACATTTATAAATGTACCTATATGAATGATAAATTAACAATATCTGACCGTTTAATGTAATTATTAGTTCGTAATAATTATGAAAATATTCGTATTTGTGAACAATTTTAGATAACGTTACTATATTAATTATTTTTATCTATAGTAATATAAGTTTGACAGTATTTTATAGTCTATAGAAAAAATATTTCAACTAATTATATAGTTTGTACGTGTAATATAGTTATATAATTTGTACTAATTTATTTAGTAAAAATATAGTACGTACAACTAAAATATGTTTGTCTATAATATTTCTACCTAAATTTTTTTTTTCTTGGCATATCATTATTCAAATATAACATCGTGGATCCGGGGTTTTTCAAGGTAAAATCAGTAACTAGTTATTATAAATTATATATAATGTAGTTGTAAATACATTATCAAATTTTTAAATTGTAATTTGCCATTGCCACTATATTATGGTGCTATACTGCTATACCTATATATACCATATATTTTTAAAAAAAATATATGAAATACGAGTTAATATCGGTATTATACCTATATAATATGGGTATATTTTTTTATGAAGATGAACAATGATATTATGTTTTTAAGCTTTTTTTAAAAAACAGTACAACCCTATTGGATATTTCTAACCAAGTATTTATTTTAGTTGGATTTGTTCGATAAGTTTTCAGAATTTGTTCGACGTTTCTACAGACTTATTCAAATTTTTATATCAAGGATTGTAGAAATGTATTTTCAGACTCTCAGCCCCCCCCACGGGAGATTAAAAGTTATAATTATTATTTTCTTTATAATTCGTCAATTATATTGCTAGTGTTTGAAATTTATTGTTTTCACTTTTTTAATTTAAACAAAAAAAAAAGGAGGAGGAACCTGATACATACATCATCTTTTACCTACCCTGATCATATATTTAAGAATAAAGGTTGACACTGTTGACAGATAATCTCCTCTCAAAATTGTTATTATTTTATTAGTATATATATATTGAACAGTGATTTATCATTGGATTCAAACGTATCATATTTCTTACGATTACTATGATTACAATGATTACATTGAGGAGGTATTCAGAGGTACACTAGACTCACTTGAATCCTTGATAATCGACATCTACTGTACAGTAGAGCGACCTTCCCGGTTTTTTTAATTTATATTTTCCGAATTTGAGATAGATACCTAACTATAACTATTAACTTGTAAGTTGTAACTCATTAGCTCTTAAACAGTAAAGTATACAACTTAATATAAGTCTACCCAATACAGTAATACCTATTAATAATTTGATAGGTACCGTGTGTTTTTGTTTCTTTTAGTTCAAATGACCTTGGTTGATAAAAATCTTAGTAAAAACATATGTGTATCAGTAAACATGACTAATATATTATTTGATAAGAAAAAAATTGTAATAATGATGTCATAACTCATAAGCTCATTGCTTGTGACTATTAAACATATTTCTACTATGTTATTTAATTTTATTCAGAAGTTCTGACGTTCAGTTTACAATATTATAGTCCCGAATATGTATGTATTGGGTGATGTGTCATACTTTTATTCTCTGGTGTAACAAATAATATAATGAAGATCATAATTTAAATTAAATAATATTTGAACTATATCGTACAATTGTTTATGTTTTAAATTTTAACTATGTCCAATTTAAATGATGAACCAGGAACTGCAGCGTCTGATAATGGTAATCATCAATAAGTTTGTCTGTATATATTATCAAATATCTTTACGTTCACAAATCGGAAACAGATAATAGAGCGGCAGTGCCAGTTGCTAGTCGTCGTATGAGTCTTGCGGCTGATCTTATGATGCACATAGAACGTAGAGCAGCTGAAGGTTCAGCCATGTTTCGAAGCAACGTGCACAATGTAGTTGAAGAACTACGACCAATAATTACAGTGGCACGACATCCTGATCCTGGGTCACCACAACCACTTGGTCCCAGTTCATCTGTACGCCTGAGTTTACCTACTTGGTTGAATTTGAATACCAATAATGCTCACCTACCTTTATCTCCACCCAGTCTGACAGAAACAGAAGACCAAAACTTCATAACCACAGGTATCGTCTGTATCATAATAACTTATAATGAATGGTTTTCTAATAGTAGACCCATTGATTTTAATAGGAGAGGTTAGACCGATTGCAACAACTCCAGTATCACAAAGACTGCCTTTAACTACTCAAAGATCACTTACTGAACCAAATAACGATGTAGCAATAGATATGAATTTTTCAAATTCAGATTTAAATGTAGAACAGTTGCCTCAAAGTCCAGGAGGATCTTCACTTAATGGATCTAATAATAATAACAATGAAAACCGTAAGTTATTTGGGTTATAAGTTAATTCTCATAATACCTTAGTATTCAGTAGTTATAATTTTTTTCATAATTACTATCCCTAACTATTAATTGTCACTCACCACATTATTTAACTTAACAGTTAGGTGTGCTATTAATAATATTGGTATGTTAATCACTACTATATTGTCATTGACATATAGTAAATTTATGATTAAAATAATTAACAAAATATTTAATTTTTATAATTATTGGAAATTTTTATTTTTGCTTAAATAATATTTATTAACTTTTTAAGTACTTGTATATTTCAAAAATTTTTTAAAGAACATTAAAATTAAATGTAATATAATATAAATCTTGAAGTATAAAAATGTGTTATACATGTATTCAGGGGTTTATGTAATATTACTGTCATTATTGAAATAGAAAGATAAAATTAATTTTTAAGCATTGTTATTTAAATTTGTTTGTAATTAAGGTTACAGTGTACCAACACATTATACAAAGATTATATTGTAACAGACAACAGTAGTATACTTTATTATTATTATTTTTTTACATTAATAATTTGAAGTTTTTTTTTATTGTTAAGATTTTATGTTAGAAATGAATGCTTAAAATTATCACAAAAACTGTAAAACATCACTTCTTTTAGAATCTAATATTCATTATTTAAATTAATGGTATACGCTATACATCATTAAAATACTCTTTGTAGATTTTCTTTAAATACTATAAAACTTAATATTTAACATGAATTATTCGAAATTGTTTAATCTACGTTTAAGTATTTAACATATTAATTTATCTGAAGAAAATTGTATTTAATAATAATATAATTTTAGTACCCACTTATCATAATTCATTAATCATTAACACTGAGTTGTATTCTTTATCTTTTTCAGAAAGCGAAGACGATGTTCTTCGGCACAACCCAGAAATCGCTCAAATGCTGAGTGTAGCTCTTAAATACATTCCATTCTTATTGATACTTTTATCAAAAGCTGTATTCGACCATATTCCAGGTAAATTAAACAGCTACTCTGTTCATCTATTTGTGTAAGCATGACTAAAAAAGATATATGGCCTGAAGGTTCGACTAACGAACGTGCTTGTATGTATCTTGTGATTTCAGCCATTCTACTCTTTTTGGTGCTCTTTATTTCATTTCGTTATTTCAACAATGTGGTTAAGCGTGAGGTGGCCAAACAATCACAGCGCAGTATTGGCTTTTTACTGTTTGCTATTTGTCATATGGCCATGTCTGTATTTCTATTCTACTTCTTTTACAATGACATGAACTTACATTTTGGGTAATTACAATTCATATAAAAACTAAATTTGAATTAATTATTTATTATTAGATTTGTAATTTAATTGATAAATTATGTTTATATTTCCAGATTGATATTTATTCCTCCATTCACACAATCTTTGACAATTAGCAATCTATTATGGTCAATAGCAGTTGATGATTACATTTTAAAATTAATAACAATCATTTTTAAAATAATAATTATCATGATGCCAATTAAGATTTTACCAATTATTAAACGAGTATGTACACCTTTATATTATGATTATTTTAAAGAAATAAATGTATTCTTATATTTTTTGTTTAGGGAAAAGTGTACTTGTTCATTGAAGCTACATCTCAATTATACCGGTGTTGTGTGCCTATTCAACCATGGTTGTATTACATGTTAGAATCTTATCAGGGTCCGAAAAAGGTTATTGGTGTCTTTTTATCTGCTGCTTACATGGTGTCAAAAGGTACTGATTTAATGGGTTGTGTGAAACTGTGGTGGACGGCCTCATACAAATTACTTCAGAATGTTGTAAGTTCATTATAATTTATAACTTAATATAGTTATATCATTTTCATGGTAATAGTTTTTGATAGCCGAGTCCCTGGTCGCATTTTTACATCATGGGATTTATTGAAGTAAAAATGTTCAATTACATTTTATTTTTTTCCAAGATTATCCAAGTACTTGTCCTTATTAAAAATAATTAGTTTTTGATGGAGTAATCTGTTAGGTTGTTGTTCGAAAATAGCTATTTTATAATGATTCCCTACTTTATCTGTTGTATTTTGTAGTGTTAGGAAGAAAGTTTATAATAAGTAAATATTTTTTTAAACAATTGTATAAGAAAATTAAATTAAATTTGTATTTTCTATTAATCAGTTATCATATTGTTTTCTTTCATACGATAAACTTATGTTTTTGTAATAAATATATATCACTATTATTAAATTACCTAACAAAATTTAATTGCAAATTTTAGGCATTAGGTACAGCGCCGAGTAAAGAACAGCTGACAATAGCTGGCAACAATTGTCCAATATGTCATGACGAGTATGCTACACCTGTTTTGTTGCAATGCCAACACATATTCTGCGAAGCTTGTGTGGCCAAGTGGTTTGATCGTGAACAAACATGTCCACTGTGTCGAGCAAAACTCGTTGATGACCCTGCGTGGCGAGACGGTTCTACGACTAATTTTATACAACTCTTTTAACATTTAAATGCGATACCCTATAACCAATTAAACCGCTTTTTATGTTATTTCTCCTCTTGTTAATTGTTTTTATAATTAATTTTCTCAATATCTACCAATTATTTATACTTTATAGGAAATATTTTAGTCATTAAACTTTTCTACTTTATTTTATTTTTAACGCATAAAAATATTTGTCTGTGATAGATGTCCATTATGATTTAAAGATGTAATTATTTAAATGTGTATTTGTTGTTAAGCTATTTAAATATCATTATAGAAATGTTTGTTAATTTTATCGACTAATTATAGTTATAATTATGTTTGAAAATGTGAAACATTTGTGGTGGTTAGACAATGATTTACCAATTTATAATATGTGTATAATATTGTGTATTTTTTGTTTTTGTGGTATGAGCTTGTTGCAAAATAATATGCTTCAGAAACTTAAAAAACTTTAAAACATATAGTATTGGTCTCAAATAACAACAAAACTGTACAGTTTATGTTTGTTGAAAAAAAAAATGTATTGTTTATTTAATATTATTATGTTATTCAATATTCATTGTTAAGAAATCGGATGAATAAAAATGTTTTAATTTTGGTAATTGTTTCAATGTAAATAAATGCTGAATAATAATGTATAACTCTGGAGCATAATATAACTTAAGATGGTGGACACAATTATTGTTTGTTAAAATGTTAAAAGGCTACTATTAAATCTTAAGGACCATCTTATGGATTTGATCATTGGTCTTGGTGTTGTATTAATATTGTAAATAATTTAATGATATTTGTGATCCACTTAAAAATATTCTACTTGCCTTCAACCATCTATTGTTATCGTTGATGGAGGTTTTGGTAAGATGATGACAACGTGCAATATCTATCCGTTAATGTGGTAAATCAAGATTATTTTTTGAATGTGTGAATTGCCTATGTTAAGTTATACTAAATAGTTCAATAAAATTAGGTGAACGTTTGGAAGTAATTGATCAACAGCTGGACTTTAGTATGCACTTATTATGGGTACTCTATAAACATCCGATAAGTCTTGACGCCTAAAGGTACGGTTTCCCTGCAGCGTCACAGAGTCGAACAGCACGGCGTCATGATGCCTCGTCCAGATGCTTACTATGTCCAGACCTGCAGTTGACGTTAGACGCCGCAGGGAAACCATACCTTTACTCTGATACGTATCCCCCAGACCACTCGGCATCTGCTGAGACTACTTACGACAAAAACGTAAAGGCCGTAAAATCGTAAAATTCGACAAAGAAATATGTCATTCAAATGTTACCACTGATACCTGATAGGTACTCACCAGCAAGCACAACCCGTTTTTGTTTTCCGGGTAACCGGTTCGAAGTTTCGAACGACGATGGTAACATTGGCAATACCGTCTGCTGTAGTTGTCCTTTTGAACTTTACGACGGATAAACCAACTTTTAGTGTATAGGTCTATGTTTACGATGCACACGTGACGTTTACTCTTGTCGACAGATGGCGTTGCTGTATGCGTTTATTTTTGTTTTGTAGAATAATAGTTTTATTCCCAGTTACTTTTGTCTACGTTCCACTCATATTTTCAGTTGCTTTTTAGATTCCTTAATTTAGGGCGGCAAGAGTATTATCCGAACACGTCGATTGGTCTAGGATATCGTTATCGTGCGGTTATTCGGACTGCCGGTAATATTGTTTCTCTAGACACTATAAAAAATGTGAATATCGGAATTCTGAGTAGATATCTGTCTTATAAATAATACATTTGATATAGACCAAATAAACCGTACCTGACATACTGACATCCAACGGTTTTGGAAATTATTAATAAACACCTTCACTCAAGGTAGAATTCACATCCTTCACATATACCTATTCGTATGGTATCAATTTATTATCACGTGACATGTGTATAAAATAGGAAGGTATACTGAGTATTTTTGACGGCTCTTCGATAAGGGACGGTAAATTTCCGACTAGGTAATTTATTGCTTCAAGGCGGTTCTGATTCAGGTGGGTCTCTCTGGCGGCTGTTCACTTACCATTATCTCTCCTTTGACCAATTCCGTTTTTAATGACAACGTCATTACAGCGCCTGAGCTGCAGATTCAATCTTATGTCAAAATGAAAAAGGCGTATTTACAATTTTTGTTTGAGGAGAGCTCCAACGGATCCTCGTACCTATCAACAGCACATCCCCTATGCAGATGTGTATACTCATTATCTACAAAAATACAAATGCGTAGAACAAATTATTAAATCGAAATAATTTACAAAATATATAAACGAGTTTAAGTCAGTGTTTGTAACTTCGCACCGTAGACTCCATCCCGCATCAAAATGTTGTTTAATGCACAAAATGAGTACGCAGTACGAACTTAAAAAAAATATAGAAATGCTAGATTATACATTAATATTATATTGAATTATATGAATCCATTAATACCTTAAAATCTAATAATAAAAAATATGTATTATCTTTGTAACTTAATTTCAATAGAAATAATCATCTTTATCTGAGTCTGTATCTACATAATTTTGTAAAAAAAACTTATTTCGTGTTTTTTGTTACCAAGATGCTCGCCTTTTTTGCCAACGCTTTTCGACACATCCGTTTTGATGTAGGTATTTTCGGGGAACAGAAAAAAAGTCTCGAGTAAATATATTTGGTTTCGTGTAAAACTATAGGGCAAGTTCGTTGCATCTACGCGAAGTCGGACACTGGGTTCTTTTGAGAGCTTTCCAAACGGTTTTGTCGTCTTTCAAGAAAATAATATTGTTATTCGGATTAGAACATTATTGTAAATTGCCTACACAGTGCCCTTTAAAAATAGTAACTGTTACGTCCTCCGCGAGTGTACCGCGGTAGACGACTAGACGACTAGACGACGCGTCTTATTATACTCTTTAGAACGAACGCTAGACAACAAAAAAACAAAACAAAAAAACAGTTATTTCGGACAGACGGCTGCAACCGTACAATGTACCTATACATAACAACGCCACTGTGCATTTGTTATGTACTGACGCGACGCGTATGTATATTATAATCGCGCAGTAGTGCTTACCATATGTCCTTTACAAGGACAATTGATCGTACCGAAATTGCGTTTCTTCCTGCTGCAACGTATACACAGGAAGTATATACACACACACACACACATATATATATATAATATATATATTATTTATATGTCTGCAAGTATATCATGTGTACACGACCCGCTGCAGTTCTATCCACAATCGCAGGTATAAAAAATAATATAATACGCGTATGTTATATATGATTATATAAAGTGTAATATAGTGTATGTGCTTAGGGTAAGACCTAGTTATGTACATGCATGTGTGTGTGTGTGTGTGTGTGTGTGTGTGTGTGCGCGCGTGTAAGATAATAATATTATTATCGTCGTCGACACCGGAAACACGCGGCGGCTGAGCGCTATTGTTTTAGGACGACATAAAAAACAATATATAATATTATATATTATTATATTATAAAAAAAAAAAAAACTACGTGTACTACCGCCACAAGTGTTCGTATTGTGGTAGGCCCACGGCGTGTGGGAAACCGTGTGTACCCCATACACACATCGTCTACTGCAAACCACCTCGTTATAATATAATATTTTCAATTTTGTGTGTGAAACGAATATATAGGCGGTACCTACCTGAGTAAGTGCCTACGTATGTAACTGCGGTCTGCAATTGCAATAGTTCACTGTCGCCGTCGCCGCTATAGCATAATATTATGTGCTGCTGTTAACGTTTTTTTTTTTTTTTTTTTTAATATTTCAACCCCTTAGGCCGCCTTGGCCGTCAAAGGTTTTTCGCGCGTATATACGCTGATACACTATTTTATACAACATGTATGATTTGATTCTATCGTCCGTGTGTATACTATATTTATATACAACGTAATATTTATGTGAACGGACGAACGGTATCAAAAGAAAATAATTTATAATGTATGTGCCGTCGTCCCACACGTTTCGGGTTTTCATGCCCCCACACATCGAAACACACATTGAAATAATACGAGATTATTCATCAGCTTGCATGTGTGTGCGCGTGCGTGCGTGTGTGTGTGTGTGTGTAATTCACTAATTATTTGGATTAATATACTCTTCGTAGACTTATCAGCAAATAATATACAACACAGCAGTTTGCACAGACGAAAAAAAAATTCTTATTGGCCCAATAGACACCAAACGTCTGTCTAATTGATTCATCCCAACGGCGTACCTACATAAAAATGTTAAATTAGTAGGAGATTATATATTATATATTATTTATAGGTCTTGGATTTAAATTATCTAAATACTATCAAAAACTCTCTAAAAATAACCAAATAATTCCTTTTAAACGGAATAATATACTCTTAAAGAATGACCAAATTCTTTTTTAAGAGTATGCAACTACGCAAGAAATAGGAAAACGACAGATTAAATTTCTGTAATATATCTCCAACTGACCAATTATGAGTATAATAAATTGTTATTTGTTTGAATCTCTATAAGACACCATTCGATATTCGCAAGAGATAGATGACGAGTAGTGATGACTATATCGCATGATACATAGACCGATTGACATTGGTATGGATGAAAAATATCTAAAAACTATTAAAGCAAATATTATAAACACAATATTTCTTTATATAATATTTTTAATTTCTTAATTTACACTAAAAGCTTATACAATATATATTGATATATCGATATATGCACTAAAAGTTAATTGAATACCTAAAAATGCCAACAAAAAAGGGAAAACATTGAAAAAAACAAAGTAAATAACAAATTATGTATCAAATATATATGAAACAAATTATGTACACGAAATAATTAATTTTGAATTGAAATCTCGGCCTAAATGTTTTATAATATTATTACCGTTTTTATTTGGTGAAAAATAAGCCAAGGGAATGGTCTGAACACTCTCTCACCAAATGTTTGCGTGTATACACCATTGATACATTAAACATAATATGTAATTATTACTTATGGTGGAGTATGGAGCGCGAAAAAGAGCAATTAACTATGCTTAGTAGAACGAGTCTATGAGCTTTCGTGTTTAATTTTTTGTCCGAGCTATTATGGAAGCGTCGTGTTGCCGGATACATGTCTATATATGATTACCGATGGACTTCGTTGTCGGGTCATTAGCGTAATTCGATCGACGTTTGATTTTGCGCACATTATATAGTATCTATGTAGTGCTCGATATACTATACCGTTATTATAATGCGCGTGTTGACCGCACACGCAAAACTCGTGACATATATAAGTATGTAAATATATAATGTTTTTGTTGAGAGTAAGACGGGAAAAACCACATATCCATAGCGCGTGGTTTCGGTGTCTTCACTGGAGTGTGTGTTAAATACTAGACACACGGGATCTGGTGTTATTAAAAATTAATTTACTTGTCACTTTTCATTAGTACCCATCGATGTGTATATAATCGATTATTTTTTATTTAAAATCATATTCTTCCGAACTACTTAGCAAAAGATCCATAGACAAATCAGCATCTTCCTAGTTACCTATGTATGTATATAAATATATAACTTTCGTGTACGATGGGTACCGATGCGTCCGCGATGCACTCCGAAATTACTCAACTAATTTTGATGAAATTATGATCAATGTGTGTAATTTAGTCTCTATCTTAAGATAGGATAGTTTTTTTTCCCGATTAATATATATTAATATATGTATTACCTGTTCATTATGTTTAGTCGTTTAGTGCTGCAACATTATTTTTATTAATCGATTGTTTTTAACAAATGATACATAATTGGTCAATCGATTGAAAAAAGGCAACGCTGGGCGGGGCAGATATGTCGGAAATATCACCAATACATCAAATCAATAAACCAAAAATATTATTTATTCTCATGCTAAATGTTAGCATAAGCGACTAAATGTCTAAATTTAACACGAATGCATTTTTACGGACAACGAAGTGCACGAGGTTTAGCTAGTATTTATTATATATTCCTAAACTAATGTATTTCGGTCTCTGTATTTTTTAAACAACTGAGATTAGGAGTTGATTGCGGAATGCAATTATAGACTGCAGCAGTGATCAAGGGCCACTCCAGAGACTTAGTTGAGGGGAGGTGGGGGGCTAAGTTATAATTTTCACAAGACATGTAAAATAAAAAGAAAACAACATTTTTTACAACACAAATTCAAGTCGTCTATTTTTAGAATTTTTAAGTATAATAAAATGATATTAAGCCATAATATATTTTGTATTAATATACTGCCATACCTCTATTTATATACATGTACAGTTGTATGTATCTATGATAGTCGATAATGTATATATTTAACAATATAACATTTTTTAGAAACACGGGCTTGGAAGTGACGCAGCTCTTAGGGACCCCATAGAGCCGCTCCTGGCAATGACGGGTTTATTTATAAGATAAAGGGAATTATTTGGAAAAATTATAGTTTAAATTTACACTAGTGAAAAACATTTTTGTCTCTGAACTACATTGCAGAAATATTATAGTATTATATACTCACAAATAAAAAGAAAATAGTTGTGGTACTATTTAAATGTAACTTAGACTATACATACAGCTACAGGATTTGTCAACTAAGAGGTAAATATTGGTGAATAATTTTGGACTACATCGACCACAAATATCAATGATAAAGACCTTTTTTGGGTATAAAAAATTATTTACATTATTCGATTTGCAAATAGACAGTGCTCGACTTGTTAGTGGTGGGACGCAGAAGAAGGGATTACTTCAACTAATTTTTCAGAAATTTTAGCGTGTCCTTACTGTTATTTTTACGAGGAACGCATATGGAAAACTTCATCATTCTGTATTTTTCTAAAAACGCATGAGATGCGATCATAAAATGTCGTATGGATTATTTCATAATCGCGAATCTAAAATTTATTACAGATAAATATGTAATATATTATCAGTGAATGTTGTTATTATTATTCATTAATATTTGTTATCAATTATCATAAATTTAAAGATTTTTTTTTTAAATTTAATTTTCATTATCATCATTGTTATTAATATAATGTACTTTAATGTCCACTCGTTAATAGATTTATACCAATTATACCAAGCTAAAGAAGCTATGTAAGATCTTGGACAATAAGTGATAAAAGAAAGCAGAAGAAAATTATTTTTAAAAAAGGATAAAATTGAAAGATAAAAACAATATTAGATATACTAATAATAATTCATGAAACTATTTAAATAAATAATTAATAATGGATATTTATTTATTACAACAAGAACGTTTTTCAAAATATTGGAACGTACAGAATGTCAAAAACTTTATAAAACTCTATTTTTGTTAAAGACAGTGATATAGAATAAGCATCATATTGAACTCATATTAATTATAAACGTTTGTACATATTGCACAAAGATAATGAATACAATATGTATAACATTTGAACCCTTTCGGAGTTTCAGCATAAAGCACAATGTATACCATTCATTCAAAACACATGTGCAATATATTATTTTGTAAACAAATATAGCGTAGATAACAGAATTTCCGCTGTAGAACACTTTAACATTATAGTAAAAGTAAAAAGTAAAAAATGTTTTAATATTGACAACTATAATTGTTAAAACTTGTCGATCTAAGTAGGTATAAAAGCCAATAAGCAAATATATATATATAGAATTTCCAACAAACTAAATGTAAAATTTCTGCAGGAGTACCGAGTATACCAATTTTGGTTTTTAGTTGTAATTAAAAAATAAATAACTGAAGATACATGAAATGTTCATAAAATATATAAGCATTTTATAGAGACAACTTATAAATAATAATAATTTTCAAAAAAATTAAAGCTTTATTCGTGCTATTTGTATATTTTTTTTAATTTTTCTATTAACGTCGATAAAACAATTTATGCTCATGAAAAAAAAATAATTGAAAATTGAATTCAAGGTTCCTTGTAAATTATTGTTCTTAGAAATTAAAAAAAAAAATAACATGAAACCATTTAAATTTTTATTAGGCGGTAAAGTTCAAATTTTGAATACATTGGATATTGAATCTAATCCAGATGAATGGTTTTATTCAAATAATTAAATGATAACAATATTTGTAATTTTATCATTTAGTTTTAAGATTTAAATTAAGACCTCACATAATCTTTTTTAATTGCGATATAAAAACTTAAAAATACATATCTTCAATATTTGTATAGACATTTCAAGTTCAGATTTGTACGAAATCGGATATTAAACAAAAAATAATCATACGATTCTAAACCACTTAGAATGGTTTTTCATCGTTTACAGTTATACAAGTTAAATTCTCAATGACAAAGCACACTCGATACTTACTATTATTATTAATTATTTTAAACGAAACATACCTATAAACATGCTTGTATTTTGAGTTGATAGTTTTCAAAATAAGTAAGTTATTTTTTCACAGAAGACTTTACTACAGCTGAAATTAGTAAAAAATGTATACTGAACGGATAAAGACATCAAAGGTGCGCCCAAAAATAGGCAATATAACTCACATTCATCTAGCTAATATAATTCTCTAAAAAAGGAAGTGTTTTATTCATAGAGTACTCTATGGTTTTAATTTAATATATTAACTGACCAATAAATTGTAAATAGCGTAGTGTAATAAATTGTCATATCTAACTAATCCAAACGAAACTTACTTGCATATTTACTGTTGATTGCTTATGTTATTTTGTTTATATACAAAATTATATTTGTATACCACAGTTACACGGTAAAGCTTGTAAAAAAAAAAATGAGCAAAACATCATTAAGATTATGAAGTTTAGAATAAATATATAATTTATATTATGTACCCTGCCTATTTATTATATAGAAGGCGAACACGGTGAACGCTGGTCTTCTTATTCTTTAATAATACAAATTCTGATTTTTGACATCTAAATCTGCAAAATCAAAATTCGTACGACTAGTTTTTGAATTATTTAATTTTTTGTACTAATGATGATCAGTCCACAATAATTAGTTTAGAAGGTATAAAATCCATGGCGATTTGAAAATGTCTGTAATACTTATTAATCTTTAATATTTAAAATTTGTAAAAATTATTCAAGTATAATAAATACTAAAGCCAATATATTAAATTTTCTATTATTTTTAAACGATCTGTAAGGACTATTATTCTTGATATAAACCAGTATATTAAATATAACTAATTATATATTTTGAAGCTATATGCTATATCCGATGAATGATGATCATGGTTATAGAATCAATTTGATCCATTTATTTGGACGCGTCAAAATACATCGTGGCGTGGCAAGACATTTTATTCTAATACTCTGGTTATTATTACGGTCCAGCGAATGCGGTTTTGTGGTGAATAAATGTCTATATTATTTTTAGATTTGATTTTTCCGTGACGACTGCTCCTCGGGGATTAGATAGCCGTATATTAAAGTTGTAACTTGTGAGGGGTCAGGATTTTAATTTTTCAGTCATGATTCGTAACGGGTTAACGCGGGAAGCGATTTGTTATTCGGCCTGTATATATTGACAGGTGATAATTTTAAGAAAGGAATATTACTTGCAGCGACTTCAACTATTTTGTGTGTTGTATATATAGTGGCCAATGCAACGACGTCCTTGAATACGTTACACGAGAACGTTGTATTATATGAGCAGGTTATATATGCACGAAATATTCGTTAGGTATATTGTATAATATATACCTATCGAAAGAACGACACTCGCTTCGCATGACACTTTCAAACGTCTCTTATATATTATTATTATAGAATAACTCGATTGCGTACGCATATTTATATATACAATCTTTCTAATACGCGACAAGTATATTATGTATACATCACACCATATTATATGTATATCAGATACCTATACAGCTATTGTAGCTACCAGCTGCATTTTTGAAATGAACCACTCGGATAATAATATATTTATACTATCACAGGATTACACGCATCGCATTATACGTGTACCTTATTAAGTACTGTTTACGACACGGCTAGGAAACGTGGCAGAATAACTATTTGAGAATATACGAGCACAAAATACTCTGTGTATTATAATTTTCGTAAACCAGCTCTAGGTCAAGGATTGATATTATAAATTAAATTTTAGATACTATCTCGTGGCACATGTTTTCTATTTAATCGTATTATAATGATATGATAATATTTAATAATATAATGAAACAACGCATAACCATTAAAAATATTTTATCATTTTAAGGAAATGATTTTTATTGTAAATACCTGCATATTAAAATAAATAAAATAATCAAAATATTTGAAACTGATAAATGTGTTTTAAATTTATTTGTAATCTCTTCTTGTAATAAAACATTATGCAAGCATTACGTGTCGTGTTTCCCCTGAAATTGTCGTTATCTACAACACATCTTGCTTGGTGCTATTTAGACTATTTTATAGTACCTATACTATAATATTATTAAATTTTAAATTTTAATCTATCAATCAATTTTCAAAAGTTCAAACAATAATATTGTATAGTAGTCTAGTAATCTGGTATCTATAAAACCTAAAGATATTTAACAGAAATTATTCTTCATGTAATGTCAAAGGAGTCTGTGTCATTATTCGATATTCCATAATTCCATTATCATTTTGTTATGTATTTTAATAATTATAAAACCTATTGCCTACTTATGATTTCAGAATCATATCATCTAGCTATTATAAATATATTTATAACTACTGTAGACATGACAGTATAATATTATTATTAGTTAATAGCGGGCGGTTTTCTTTGTACATTCTACCATAAGTCGCTTAAGATTTTGATCATAACCATAAAAATGAATTTCTTAAACGAAAATTAACGGGCGCAGGTTTTGTAATATGAAAGACTTTGTGCTTATACATATAATGAGCACCGGATGTCTGTGCATCGATATCCCCGCACGGCGCATTAGCATTAATGCACTTGAAATATCCATAACACGCACTGACAAAAAAAAAAAGGTTTTATAAATATAATATAATGAAATAATATATTATATCATATATTAGAGTAGTTGACGGCATTGTCCTGATGTGAAAATTCTCTAGTTTGATTACATCGATCGTTTGTGTATATGTACCTATTGGATATACCTACATAGGCGCAGTACGTTACTCGAGCGCAATAAGGTATATTACTGCGTGATTCGATGAAATTGGTTTTTAGACTTTGAACGATTTACAGTGTTTAACTCGAATCGAGTTACTCGGTTATGATGGGAATGTCGAATCATACAAATAACAATAGAAAAAAAAATACCCAGCAATTTTTATTGAGAACATTGTATCAAAACACACGTTGATCGGTGATTACGTGTTTTTCATACCGATAAGGCGATAAATGATAATTTATTTTCAGAATAAATGTATTCTAGAACTAAAACGTTTAAAACAACATTATATGTTTGTGCACAATACAATTTGATATTATGTTAAAAAATGATAAAAAATGGGCAACATAATGCTATTAAAATATCGCTACCTATAACTATAAATACAGTTTGTTATTAAGGCATTTAGACTTGAATAAATAATGTCTCGATTATGTGCGGTTCATCTTTATTTATTCAATTATTTGATCGAAATGATTTAATATTGATAAATGAATAAATGATTAGGATTAGAAGTATTTATTTTATTTTCTAAA